>NW_024080730.1:1420368-1525140 GCF_003009895.1 Hyaena hyaena | reverse complement strand
CTCTCTGACCCTCCCCTGCTCACGCTGTCTCTCTCTCTCCTAGAAATAAAAAAAAAAAAAAAGTAAAATCTTTAAAAATAAAATCAAATGAAGTGGGGAGGTCAGAAGGGGGGTATCCCAGGCACTACGACTCATGGCCGCCAACCACAGACCCCAACAGGAAGAGCCTGTACCTTACAGTCCCACCTGGAAGATGTCTACCGCTGCAGAAGGAAGACTTTCTCCGCCCCCAGCAACAGCCCAGCCAATGAGAGACGGTCACAGCTCAACCAATGAGAAGCCAGGACACCAGGAACTTGGAGTAAAGTGCTCCAATGAACTTTCTGTTTACAGCAGCCCCTCCCTGCTCTCTGAAGGAGGGGTCCCCTCCTTTGCTCTCCAGGTTTGCCTGTGGCTTTGCTGTGGCGCGTTTACCCCAGATTGTAATTCTCTGCTACTCCCGAATTAACCTGCTTTTGCTGGCAAAATAACAGCCTGTTTATAGGTTAACGATGTACACGGACTCTACGGCGTGGAGCCCGGCGTGGACGCACGTGGGGCTGGTGGAAGGTGCCCTCGGGCAAGGGAAGGCGGGGACAAGCTCTCTCGGACCCCCGGGCACCGTGCTGTCCCCGGTGCGGCCAGGCCGTCCCTGCTGTGCAGACACGCGGCGCCCGGGCAGAGTCCCTGGGCACCGGGCGGAGGGCGCAGTGCTGGCCGGGCAGCGAAACCAGACCGATGCCAAGCAGGCGGCCTCAGGCGAGTCCCAGCCCGCGTCGGGCTCGGTTGCCCCCTGTGGGGTCGACGCAGCCACCACTCACGGAGCGTCTCCTGATCGCCGGGCGCTACTCTGGGTGCTGGGGCTACAGCAGCGAAGAAAATTCGGGCACTTGGGGACCTGCCCATTCCAGCCCTGCGGCTTCTGCTCTCAGGGTGACCCTGCTGGGAGACGTCTCACCCCTCTCTGAGCCCCGGTTTCCCCATCTGTAAAGCGGGGAGAAAATTTACACCAGCCTCACATGGATGTTGGGAGCGATTAAGTGAAGTGGCACCTGTCAAGGGCGGGGCAAAGGGGCGGCGCTCGGGGAACTGGGTCCCCCTCCAGCAGGAACCCCTGGGTGCTGGGCCCCACCCACCAGCCCACCCCCAGAGTCCCTTTTCCGTCGGCTCCAGTGGAGGAGACCGAACTGGGGGAGCGGGCGTATGCTAACGGCATTTCCCAGGCCCAGCAAGAAGGGACAAACACAGCTGACTCTGGGCACACAAAACCCCAAGGTCGTGGGGCCCTCTGCCCTGCATTTGGGGGTGAGGAAACTGAGGCCGCGGGTCAGAAGGGCTCCTGACTGTGACATCATCTGACACCCTCCACCCCGTCTTCCTCTCTCCTTCCTCTTCTATCGCAACCCCCTTCTGCCCACTTTCCTCAGCCCAGCAAGGGAGGTAAGGGCCACAGTCAGACACTGCCCTAGAATCAGGGTTCCCAGGTCCCCACCCGTCACCAAGCTGCAGTAAAGAGGCCACAAAGCTGTCCCTCCCCTACTGGACACACTGCCCACATTTAGGCTGCAGTGCAAGGAGGAGCGAGGGCAAGGAGCCTGGGGCTCAGTCAGCTGAGCATCCAACTCTTCGTTTGGGCTCAAGCTATGATCCCAGGATCATGGGATCAAGCCCCATGTCGCCTCTGAGCTGAGTGTGGAGCCTGCTTAAGATTCTCTCTCTCCTAGGGGCACCTGGGTGGCTCAGTTGATTAAGCGTCTGACTTCGGCTCATGCCATGATCTCACGACTTGTGGATTCGAGCCCCGCATCGGGCTCTGTGCTGACATCTCGGAGCTTGGAGCCTGTTTCAGGTTCTGTGCCTCCCTCTCTCTCTGACTCTCCCTGCTCACACTGTATCACTCTCTCTCTCTCTCAAAAATAAAACATTAAAAAAAAAAAAGATTCTCTCTCCCTCTCTTCCTTCTGCCCCTCCCTGGCTCAAATATCTCTCTTTCTCTAAAATTAAATTGAATATTAAAAAGAGGAGCCAGGAAGCAGAGGAAGACTGCCCCTCACATAACTCCTAGTTATTTCTAATATTGAATATGCCTGCTGTGGCTTCGATATTACTGTCTCATCAATATCTGAATTCTTATTGAACTTTGGTCATCGTCCAATGCCCCTCCTGACTTTTGCCTTCTCACCTCCATTTGTGCTTTTATTCATCTTATAGTTCTCTTCCAGTCGATTTAAACAGACTTGTTTTTCCCTTTCACTGCAATCAGCAAATGTCTACAAACCCAAATGATGTGCTACTGCCACTCATGTCTTTTTTCTATGACACAATAAATTAAGTACGTTTCTTTGTTATCTACTGCTGCATAACAAATAAACCCAAAGCTTCATGGTTTAAAAGTACATCAATTATAAGGGGCGCCAGGTGGCTCGGTCGGTTAAGCATCTGACATCAGCTCAGGTAATGATCTCGGGGTTCATGAGTTCAAGCCCCACGCAGGGCTCTGTGCTGACAGCTCAGAGCCTGGAGCTGCTTCGGATTCTGTGCCTCCCACTCTCTCTGCCCCTCCCCCACTCGTGCTCTCTGTCTCTCAGAAAGGAATAAATGTTAGAAAAAATTAGCAGTACATTCATAATTTCTCAGTTTTTCTTAGACTGGAATCTGAGAGCAGCTTGGCCAGGGTGCTCCCCGCTTTGAGTCTCTCGAAGGCGGTGATCAAGGGGTCCAGCAAGGCCGCCCCCAGCTCGAGGCTCAAGGCTCACTCCGCAGCCGGGCTGAGGGTCTCGGTCCCCTGCCACCAGGCCTCTCCCTAGAGCAGCTCACTTCACGGCAGCCAGTTTCGTCATAGCTGCCAAGAGAAAAGCCAGAGAGAGAGAGGACGAGCAAGGTCATCACCCAGTCCCTTCGCTCCTGCTGTGCCCCGTTGGTGACAGGCTGTCACCAGGTTCTGTCCCCCCTCAGGGGGGAGGGGGCTGCCTTTTGGAAGAGGTGACAAGGCTTTGTTTTCATGTTAATTTTGTGCCCCTGAGGTCACCTCCCACACCAATTACCCCTTCTCAGGTGAGTCCGGTGGCCTAGACAGCTGTCACTCGCCCCTGTTGGCAAACGAGGAAACTGAGGCTGGAGGGTCTCAGTGACATTTCTCCCGAGGTTGCATTGCCCCAATGGGCTAGAAGCACCTGCCTGAAAACAGCCCTTGACAGGCCATCAACTCAGTCCACGAGCACAGGACCCGCCCAGCAAGGGAGGAAGGGGGACAGCGACTCAGCCTGGTCGGGGAAGGCCACAGCCCATCAGGCCTGGGGAAGGGGTCAGGCGGGGCCCTGGCACCGGCATGAATTGCGAGATGAGGCCACCCTGGCGCCTCCTCTGGAGACTCTGGGGCAAAGTCAGAGCCCGAAGTGCTCGGAGTAGATGAGAAAGGGGGTGCTTGGCAGGAAGTCTGGGGCCCTGCCCTGCCCCCCAGGCAAGAAAACAACCCCCCCTCTACGCACCCACCACCGCTGGTTGCCGGGGTCCCGCGGAACCTGCAGGGGAGGAGGGTGTCTCTTGGTGGGGACCCCGACTCGGGCGCAGACGGAGGACGGGGGCCACTGGTGGAGGCCTGACCGTCAACAGAGAACGTTGTCTCCCAGGATACCCGCCTGGAGGTCGCTGGAACCTTGGTTTGAATGTCAGAAGTGGGTCCGTAGGGGCGCCTGGGGGGCTCCGTGGGTTGAGCATCAGACTCTTGGTTTGGGCTCAGGTCGTGATCTCCCGGTTCGTGAGTTCGAGCCCCGTGTGGGGCTCAGTGCAGACAGTTCAGAGCCTGCTTGGGATTCTCTCTCCCTCTCTCTCCGCCTCTCCCCGGCTTACTCTCTCTTTCCCTCTCTCTCAAAATAAATCAATAAACTTGTATTTATTTATTTATTTTTAATTTGAGAGAGAGACGCACAGAAGGAGAATGAGCAGGGGAGGGGCGGAGAGAGAGGAAGGCAGAGGATCCAAAGCCGGCTCTGCGCTCAACCACGAGGTCATGACCCGAGCCGGTCTCGTGCTTAACCGACTGAACCCCGGGCGCCCCTTCTTTACGGGTTTTATTCATTCCCTCGCTCCTGCTCCCTGGTCCACGCACCTGCTGCACACCCACCGCAGCAGGGCTGCCTGGGGCGCTTCCGAGTAATACAGGAAGGTGCTCGCGGGCTCCTTCGGGTCTGAATTCGAATCCCCCCGCAGCGCTGACCTCGGGAGCTCGGGCCGCCCTGACGCCTCACTGGGCCTCAGTTTCCACACCCAGAGCGTGAGGTTAAGGCCAGTGCAGACTCCCAGGCTTGCAGGGAGAAGGCGCACGCGGCGGAGCTCGGGCCGTCCCTCCTCCCCGGCCCCGCCCAACACCGCGGCCAGACACATAACGGCATTTTAAGAGAACGAACAATTCCCAATCCCTGGTCAGTCTTCGGTCTCCAAACTACCGCCGAGAACGAGCAGGCCTCCCACTGCCGCGCTTGGGGACACGGAGGCTCGGAGAGGCCACGTGCTGTGTCCGCAGTCACGGTGGGGGAGGGGCGGGCCTGGCCGGAGCCTGGCAGAGCCGGTCTGCCGAGCCCGCGGCCGCCTGCAGGGGCGCTGCTGAGCACGCCCTGGGGACCCGCCCTGGGGACCCGCCCTGGGGACCCGCCCTGGGGACCCGCCCTGGGGACACCGAATGCTTCCCGGGCCGCCCAGGCCCAGGCTGGCCCTGCTGTGTTCAGAGCTCTCACACGTGACACAGGCCACAATCTGGGGACACCCGCGTCGTTTGTGGTGTTGGGGACGGAGCTGCGGGGGCGGCAGCCACGGGGGGTGCTGTGGGGCCGGAGGGCAGCAGGGCGGGGGCGGGAGAGTGGGGAGAGTGTGTGGGGGGCGTGTGTGGGGTTGGGGTGCAGCCCCTCGGGGAGAAGGCCCGTGGGTGGGGAGCCTGGATCCAAGGTCTCGGAGGGCCGGGGTCCAGTCGGGCCACGTGGAAGGCTGGCGAGCTGGGCGCAATCCGGGGCCCCGCCATGTCAGAGCCAAGCACAAGTGCCTCTTCCTGGGCTGGGGGCGGGGTGCAGACCCCAACACAGGGCTGGGGGCAAGCTGGAGGCCGGGGCCAGGGAAGGGAAGGAAGCCACAGAGGCACAGTCCCGGCGGGTAGCCCGGGGCGCAGTCCCAGCGCGGACCTCGCAGAACCAGCCCCTCCGTGGGCCGCGGGGCCCCCAGCAGCCCTGCCACACTGGCCATGGCCAGGCCGCTCTGAGAGCAGGTCCTACCCGCCTGAGAGGCTGTCCGGGTCCTATCCCTGTCCCCTCGGCCTGGCGGGGAGTCCTGAGCGCGAAGCGGATGCCAGTGGCAGCCTCTGCGACCTCCCCCCACACCCCTGCTCGCTGAGCCCCCCATGCCAGCCCTTCTCTCAGAGGTGGCATCCCATCAAGGAAATCAGAACGAGAAGAGACTCATACGGGGCATTTGCACACGAGGGGACCGATGGGTAAACAGAACAGGCCACGTCTGGGCGGGGGGATACTTTTTGGCCATAAAACCACGTCAGGTGCTGAGTCTTAGCCAAGTGGAAGGAGCCGCATCACTTGTGTGAAATGTCTGGAGTAGGTAAATGCACAGGGGCGGAAGGGGTGCTGGGAGGTGGGCCCGCAGGAGGCGGTGGGGATGCGCTGCCAGTGGACCTGAGGTTTCTTTTGGGCGATGAGAGTGTTCTGGAATTGGACAGCTGTGGCGTCTGCACAACCACTGAATATACTAAAAACCACTGAACGGTGCACCTCAAACAGGCAAATTTGGGGGGCACCTAGGAGGGCTCAGTTAAGTGTCCAACTTCAGCTCCGGTCATGATATCACGGTCACTGGGTTTGAGCCCCACATTGGGCTCCACGCTGAAAATGCAGAGCTTGCTTGGGATTCTCTCTCTCTCTCTGCCCATCCCCCACTTGCTCTCACTCTCTCTCTCTCTTTCTCAAAAATAAAATAAACTTTTCAAAAAAGGGCTAATTTTATGGTAGGTGGCTTCCAACAAGCGCACATAGGGTGGGGCCATCTTTAGATGAGATGGTCTAGGAGGGCTTCTGGGAGGAGGTGACATTTTCGCTGAGGTCTGAAGGATGAGGATGAGTTGGCCTCAGAGTGGGGTGGAAGGAGGCGGGGCATGCAGACAGAGTGACAGCAGGCTGAGGGCAGTGACCTTGAGGGAAGGGTCCAAGGTGAAGTGAGGGGCTAGCAGCAGACCCTCCACGGCCTGGCATCCACAGTGAGGGGCGCAGAGCCAGGGCCCCCCACTGCCCCCACCTCCCACCTCCCATCACCAGGGGACCAGAGGCCTCCGGGCAATCACAGGACTAGTTCTGGGCCTTACATGGCACAAACATGATGAGAAAAGCCTGGGGTGCGCGGCACAGAAAGGAAGCTCTGTAGGAAGCCCACCGCGGGGCTGCGGGAAAGGCAAGAGGGGGTGAGCAAGAGACGGGGCGGGGGGCAGGCACGGAAGCAGAGCCCACAACCACCAGAGCACAGCCTGGACTCTGAGCTCGGCGCCTGGCCAGCTGCCCGGGGCTCCCGGGCACGTCCCAGACCCAAGGGGCAGAGTCCAGGCCCAGGAGCCCCAGGGCCTGGAGTCCGGACGGGGACGCCCCTGCGCTCAGGGCCGAGGAGGCTGGTGGTCACGCAGGCTGGGGGTGCTGGTGCTGCCCTGACCTGCTAGAGTCTAAGGCAGGCCAGGGGCCCGGGAGGTTCATGGACGAGATTCGCTCTGTGGGGCGGAGGAGAAGCCCCCACCTACCTCGGGCGCTAGTGGACCGTGCGAGCCCCTCAGAAAGCCAGCGACGCCCTGGTAGCCGGAACCGGGCGGTCGCTCAGAGAACGATGCTTCGGAGCCGGCTGGGCGGCCACGCTGGGGACGCTCACCTGCATCAAGCGGGGTCCTCCCGGGGCTCGGCGGAGGCCCGGCCACGGTGCCATCCGCAGGAAGGGGCAGACTGGCACAGAACACTTCCGGCCGGACTGCGTGCTGCTGGGGGCCAGGAGCCGGGATCGTCTCACTCACCCCCAGGGGGCTCACCCCAGAGGCTGAATCCGCAGTAGGTGCTCAGCAAACATTTGTTGCTGAATGACTGACCAGAGCCGTGTGTAGAAAAGAGTAACGAAGTGAGTGTGGGCGAGGAGTAAGGCCTTATGGGAAGGCTTCCTGGAAGAGGTGACATCTGAGCTGGAGCCTGAAGGACGCATGGGAGGTTTCTAAGGAATAGCAGGTAGAGCGAGTCACGTGGGCGTAGACCTCGAGGTGGGAAAGGGCCTGCCCTAACCAGGGAACTGAGCGGTCCCTGCCTGGGGTGCAGCTTGGAAGGTTGGGGGGACTCTCCCAGGAGCTCCCCGCACCGAGCCTGGCTGGGACGGCCCAGCAACTCCCTAACTAGTTAGGCTCCTTTGATGCCCAGTGCCCGGCCTGGGCGAGGGTCCACCTGCTTCTGATTCCTGAAGCTTCTTTCCCAGTGAGGGCACAGACACGGGTGACGACAGAAGCGAGGGGAGTCCACATCTCTGCTGCAAGGGACTTTGGTGCACTTCGGAGCCCAGAGGACGTGCATTCACACGGGTGCAGGGAGAGATCTCAGGCCCAGCCCACACTCTGCAGATGCCCCGTCACCCCGCAGGGAACCCCACAGCAGAAGGAGGCCTCAAAGACATGAAGCCACACCCTCCCCCAGAGTCAGGAAAGCAGTTTGTACCCATGGTGCGTTCGCAGGGTGCAGGGGTGCAGCCCCAGGATGGAGCTCAGGGCTCAGCAAACAGCATGAGCTGGAACTCAGCCTTACCCAGCCTGTCAGCCAGGTGCACTTGAGCAGTAAGCAACCCAGCAACAGAACATGGAGGGCCTGTTTGCAGCTCTCTTCACAGGGCCTCTGCAGTCTGGCGACGGGGACTTCGGAAGACCAGGATGTGCACATGCTTCGTGCTGGGCGCCTGGGGCTGCTTGTTTTTATTGATGAACAGTCAGCTGCAAGCTGTCATCAACCCTTTGGCTTTCAGAGCAGATGTTTCTGCTGCTGGTTAGTAAGTGGAGCTTGAAGGCAGTTTGGGGGAGAAGGAACAGTGATGCAAAAATTTTTTTTATCCCCCCAAATTCCCCTATAAAAATAGACAGAGCACCGAGGGAGAGCAAAACTCAAAGCGCACGGACCATGGGCTCAGCGGAACGAGGCAGCCAGGCACCCAGCACGTGCCAGTGGGCAGGGATGAGTCGCCAATGGCTGGGAGCCCACAGGCAGGTGACAGGGAGGGAAGTCAGCCAAGGAGCGACCTGCAAGCCAGGCACCCCCATCCCCCATCAGAGAGCAGGAGGGCGGAGCCAATAACTAGAAGGAGACACTCAGGCTCCGGTCTGCTGTCACAGCACAAGGAGGCGGCCATGAGGTCCCGGTGCCCCAGAGGGCTGCCCCCCCCCACCCCCCAGCTCTTGGGCTGACAAAGCGAAACCTCCTTCCAGGACAGAGCCCCTCACCGGGAGGCGCCTCTGATGGGCGGGGGTCCGGGGAAGAGGGACAGTTTAGGACCCACCTCTCCCGCCCAGCAGTCGGAGGGAGTCATCTCGCAGGGAGAAACCCAAGCCGCAGGAGAGAACTATGGTCAAAACCCACACAGACCGACGGAGGAGAGGATGGGGACGCGATGGGGACAGTGACAGCCCTCCGAACGGTGGACATGTGACGTTTGAAATTTTTACATCCCCGGAGCTGAGCTTATAACTGGACGTCTGTCCCTTTGGACCCCATTCAGCGTCGTGGCCCCCGTGGACCCCGGCTCCCTTCCCCCCCACCTCTGGGAACCACCAATCTGTTCTGTTTCGTGAGTTTTTGGGGTTTTTTAAAAAATGTATTTATTTTTGAGAGAGTCAGAGACAAAGTGAAAATGGGGGAGGGGCAGAGAGAGGGAGACACAGAATCCGAGGCAGCTCCAGGCTCCGAGCCGTCAGCACAGAGCCCGACGCGGGGCTCGAGCCCCCAAACTGCAAGAGCATGACCTGAACCGAAGACCGATGCCCAGCTGACTGAGCCCCCAGGCGCCCCGAGTTTGGATTTTTTTAGATTCTGCATGTGAGATCACACGCTATTTGTGTCTCTCCGTCTGACAGGTTTCAGTGGGCGCAATGTCCTCTGAGTCCATCCGAATTATTGTAACCGGCAGGAGTTCCTTCCTTGTTAGGGCTGAATAATAACTATTATTTTAGATATTAAGAAATATCATGACCGAATAGCCTAAGCGAGAATCGGAACGAACGCAGAAGTGAAGCAATTGGAGAAAAGGGAAAGTTCAAAAGAGGCGACTGCACCAAAAAGAGTGAAAACAAGAGAGGAAATTAAGAAACGAGAGTGAAGGCGGAAAGGAACGTGAGAGCCAGGAAGTGCCACCAAGGTGCTTAAGGAAAGCAAGAACCCTGAAATCGGAGGGGTGCCCAGGGGGCTCAGTCGATTAAGGGACGGACTTCAGCTCAGGTCATGATCTCACAGTTCGTGGGTTCGAGTCCTGCGTCGAGCTCTGTGCTGACAGCTCAGAGCCTGGAGCCTGTTTCGAATTCTGTGTCTCCCTCTCTGCCTGTCCCTCCCCCGCTTGCGCTCTATCTCTCTCTGTCTCTCAAAAATGAATAAATGTTAAGAAAAATGGTTAAAGAGTCTAGTGCCTACAGAAGGCAAAGCACGGTGACATAGGCTTTTTATTGGCAGTGACAGCACCGCCCAGCGGAGAGACATCCTGGGCAGGGGGTTGGCCTCTTCCTATGCGGGGGGAAGAATGTACATGAGCCTGAGGTTTGAAATGCTTAGCTCATGACCACCTGAAAGTACCAGAAAACTTCCATGACTGCCCTAAGGAAGCCCACCTCTCCTATAGCCACAGACTTGAGATTTCCAGAAAACCAAAGCCACACGCTGACCTTGCGGGTGGCTAAACCATGCACGACACGACCATTTAAAAAAAAAATTTTTAATGCTTATTTATTGTTCAGAGAGAGACAGAGCATGCGCTGGAGAGGAGCAGAGAGAGGGAGACACAGAATCCGAAGCAGCTCCAGGCTCTGAGCTCCCGCACAGAGCCCGACTCGGGGCCCGAACCCACAAACCACGAGATCACAACCTGAGCCGAACTCGGATGCTTAACCGACGGAGCCCCCCGGGCGTCCCCTGACACGACCGTTCCAACTCATGGCCACACGGGTTCTCCTAGTGAGCTTAGGGCGTGGCTGGAAAGGGGGAGCCCTGGGCCACTGCGACCAGTCCCATCTGGAAAGACTCCAGTGCACCCGGGGACGCTGAGCCTCCAAACGCCACAGGCCCTCTCGCTGGGCCACGCGGCCCCTGCCCCTCCTGAAGGTGCGTTAGCTTGAAGGAACTGTAAGTCCCTCCTGGGCTGGACACGCCCTCAAGCGCCCACCTCTACCTCCTGCGTCTGGCTCTGCACCTGAACTCAAATCCCAGCGCACTCCGGGAGCACGGGATCAAAACCCGACCCAGGAAGACGCGCTGTACCCAAGGAAGAAGTGACAGGTGTTTCCGTTCTCACTGGCAGAAACCTCCGGAATGTGTACAGGGACGCCCCCCCCCCCCACGGTGTTAGAGACGCCATGCCGGGGCTCGCCAGCAGTGACGTGGGAGATGCCGTCAGGACAGGGGCTTCCTGAGATCAGTGGAGAGGATAGAGCCGCCACGGGCCACGGGCCACGTGCCGGGAGGGTATAGCCATCACAGAGACGGTCACAAGCACGGTCGGCAACGGCTCCTGGATCATGAAGGATCCGACAGCAAGATGTGTGGTTTAACCCCCTAAAATTGCTGATACTCAACCATTTTTTACCCCAATGACCAATTTACACGGTTCGAGAGCAGACGGGCGACCTACTGAGATCTTCCGAGATTGGAATGGGCAAAGCCACCAGAGACCTGCTCAACAGGCCTGACCTGAATCATCGCGGGAGAGGGTCCCGGCCCCTCTGCGAGTCCCTAGATTTCACCCAGCGGCCCCTCGAGGAAGGACCCCCCTTACTCTACCAAAAATCTACGGGTCCAGATCTCCTCCGTGCCTGCCCCATGAGAGGCCCCTTACTCAGGCAGTGTAACGGAGAGAAGGAAGTAGCCAGATGTGGGGGGCGGGGGAGAGCCTGGGGCCCCGGACGGGAGCTGATGTGAGTTTTGGGGAGCTCACTTCGTGCCGGCGGCCCCCCAGTCAGAGATCACGCAACTGCCAGGGTTTTGGTACAGTTGCACCTCGCCCCCGGCTCAGCGGGCCCCCCGAGCCACCCGTTGTTGCCCCTCTTTCTGGAAAGCGGGGCGAGGGAGGCCATCTCAGGAGGCGGCAGTCCCCTGGCCAGCGGAGTGAGGCTGTCACAGCACAGGTGGCCCGTGGAATCGCCCAGAAGGAACTGCCTCTCTCTCTCCCCGCAAAAACAGCCGAAAGTAGTATGTAAACATGGTCGGAGGTGAGTCTGACCCCACGTGCTCTTCCAGATGTGGGGTCTCTGCCCCAAATCGACACCGCTCCCACCTCCCGGCAAACCCTTTTCCCCTGTACTCATCATTTAATATATGCCTTATGTTTATTTATTTATTTTGAGAGAGAGAGAGAGAGAGAGGGAGCGAGGGGAGAATCCCAAGCAGGCTCGGCGCCGTCAGCACAGAGCCCGACACAGGGCTCGATCTCGTGAACTGAGAGATCATGACCAGAGCGAGGGATCTGGCGCCCACCCAGGCGCCCCTCCCTATTCTCGTTATTAAAAAAACAAAAGCAAACGAGAGGTTTGTTTTCACTGAGCTCCTGCACTGACTTCCCTCAGGCCGTGGGCCCTCCATCCCCGGGTCCCCACCCAGCGCTCCTCTGGGACTGGGGTGACCTCCCCACGCACAGGACAGCACGCGGATTCGCTCCACCGCTGACACACCGTGCAGATGGCGCCAACGGCCAAGAGGCATAAACGCTCTAGAAACCTCCATGTGACGCGTGCGTGGCCGAGGCTGGGAAGGAACCCCACGAAATGCAGGGGTCTGTGATCTCAGTGACGTTTCGGGGGCAGGTCTATGCCCCCCCACCCCCCAGGGACGGACCACACAGCCCCCGCTGCAGAGCAGAGAGCGCGACGCCTCAGGGGCCCCTTCAGGGTTGGGGTGCAAGGTGCCTCTCATGAAATGCGCTCTTCCAGCCACGCCCAGCGGGGCCGGGACAGGGGACCCCCCCCCCCCGGCCAGGCAAGAGGAGTTTCTCCACCGCCTGGGCCGCCCGCCCCGCCAGCATCACCCGAAGGCGGACAGCCGTGGCTCAGCAGCTCCAGGGCCGGGGTCCTGACGTGGCTGAGGACACAGTTCCAACAGGGGGCTCAGTGGGCTGACCGTCCGACTTCGGCTCAGGTCATGACCTCACGGTTGGGGAGTTCGGGCCCCGCGTCGGGCTCTGTGCCGACAGCTCAGAGTCTGGAGCTGCTCCAGGTTCTGTGTCTGCCTCTCTCTCTGCCCCTCCCCTGCTCATGCTCTGTCTTTCTCTTTAAAAAATAAATAAACAGGGGCGCCTGGGTGGCTTAGTCGGTTAAGCATCCGACTTTCGCTCAGGTCACGATCTCGCGGTTTGTGGGTTCGAGCCCCGCGTCGGGCTCTGTGCTGACTGCCGGCTCAGAGCCTGGAGCCTGTTTCAGCCTGTGACTCCCTCTCTCTCTGACCCTCCCCTGCTCACGCTCTCTCTCTCTAGAAATAAAAAAAAAAAAAAACCTTAAAAAAAAATTAAAAAAATAAATAAATAAATAAACATTAAACATTTTTAAAAAGAAGAAAGGAAATGTGTCAGCAGTGGCTGCCCCGTGTCTGGAGTTCATGTCACAGGACCCAGGCGGGTGGCTTGGCCGGAAGGAATCCCGCCCGGAGGTGGGTAAGGGGCCGGTGTCCTTGGCTGTCAAGGGTTGTGTTACGCAGAGGAGGGTTGTTTTCTTTGCTCCAAAGGTAAGTACTGGCGGGCGCGGTGAGACGTCACCTGGCCCTGGCCCGGAGGCTGCCAGGAAAGCGCGGGACGCAGCGTCCCTGGGGAGCGCGTGCAGAAGGCCTCCCCGCGGGACCTGGAGGGGAGCACGGAGCGCGGGTCCTGAGAGCGCCACTGTCAGCTGATGCGGCTGCTGTGGGACACAGCAAGGCGAGTCTCAGGGCCTCGAGGCCGGAGCCACCGCGCGGTCCCGCGATCCCGCCTCTGACCAGCCGCCAAGGGCACTGAGAGCAGCGACTTGGAAAGGCGTTTGCAAAGAGCGTGCGTGTTCCCGGCAGCCAGAACGCGGGGGCCAGGTGACCAGCCACGAACGAGAGGGTGAGCCCAAGGGGGTCGGTCGGTGCCCTGGAACAGAAGTCAGCCTTAGCGAGGACGGACCTGAGGGACACTAAGCCGAGCGAAACAAGCAGTCACAGAAGGACAAATACCGTGTGATTCTTTTTTTTTTTTTTTTTTACAAATAGTTTATTGTCAAATTAGTTTCTACATAACACTCAGTGCTCATCCCCAAAGTGCCCTCCTTCATGTCCATCCCCCCCTCCCCCCCACATCCATCAGTCCTCAGTTTTTGTCAGCATTCAAGAGTCTCTCATGGTTTGCCTCTCTCCCTTTCCCCCACCATTTCCGCCCTTCTTCTCCCCCTTGTTCCTCCGTCAAGTTCCTCCTAATCCTCTATGAGGCTCCTAGAGCCGTCAGCTTCACAGCAGGCAGGGTGGGCGCCAGGGGGAGGGTGGGGGGGCGCCGGGGGCAGGGTGGGGGGCGCCAGGGGCAGGGTGGGGGGCGCCGGGGGCGGGGGGGAGGGCTGGAGAGCGCGTGCTTCATGCAGACAGACTTTCTATTCTGCAGGATAAAAAGCTCCAGCGGTGGACAGAGGGGACAGTCCCACAGGCGTGTGAATGTGCGTAAATGCCACGGAACGGCGCACTTAAGATGATTAAAATGGCAAGTTTTATTGTTAGGCGGAGTTTACCACAATTTCTATAAGATCCTGGAATTTAAAACTTCTTAAAAAGAAAATGACTTCACACGCACACACGCACACACGTGCGCACACACACACGCAGAGTCAGTGTGATCTGTTCGGCTGGCAGATGGAATCAGGCTTTGGGGAAATTCCAGATCAAACAGAGAGATGTACCAGGAGCAAACAATCTTGAGTTTTATCTGGAAAAGAGCTGCTCGTGCCAGAGAGCTGGGGAGCCGTGGCCTCCCACAGACGGAAGACTCCGGATCGCTCAGACCGGAGCGCAACTCAGCGATTTTGCACTCGACCCCGGGGAAACTGCAGCGTCTGATGTGGGCACGAAGACACGCCTGAGCGGAAACGCGGAACGCGGCCGCGGTACTCAGCGCAACGTCATCTCTGGCCTACCCTGCCTCCCGGTGCCCCAAAGCAGGGGTGAGGCTGCGCGAGTCCCCACGAGGGTCTGATGAGCACCCTGACTGCTGTCTCCGCCTGTGTCTTTGCCCGCCAGCCACCCTCCCTGGGTCCGCGGGTGTTGGCTGTCACGGTAACGCACCGACAGAGGCTGAGGCCCCGGCGAGCTGAGGACTAGGCCCCTCAAACAAGGCGGGGTCTTCTCACAACCCCTCCCTCCCTGGCTCACTGCCCCGCGTCCTGGCGGGGCTTCCTGGGACCATCACCCAGGTCCACTACCTGCACGGCCCCAAAACGTTAAGTACTGTTAAAGTGGAGGAAGGTCAGAGTGGAGGCCGGGCCACCGGCGAGGAGTCTGGGCCGGAGGTGCCCGAGGCCTGCACCGGGGTGTGGCCCTGGGGAGGGAGAGAAGTGGACACAGCTGGGAACTTCCTGGGCACTAGGGATGTGAGGAGTTGGCAACTGGGCAGAAAGGCTCAAACTGGAAAGATGGGAAACCGGCCAGGGTGCTGTGCGCGGAAGCATCCTGACCTTGACTGGAAGAGGCAGCCCTTCACCCGGGCTTGCAGGGGGCTAGCGGCTGCACCCACCTCCCCAGCCTCAGCACACACTCCTTCCCACTCCTGCCCCCAGCCACCCTTCCTGTTCTAACGCACCAAATCCTTACTGCCTCAGGGCCTTTGCACCTGCTGTTTGTGTCCTGTGTGCTAAGTCTCACTAGAGCAGAGTTCCCGTCCCACTGTCCTTGCCGGGCGGGCCTCCTGTATTACTCCCCGACGCTGCCGCAGCAAAGAGCCACCAGTTCCGGGGCTTAAAACAACACACACTCATTCTCCGTAAAGCCGGAGACCAGACGTCTAAGCCGAGGGAGAGGCAGGGCTGTGGCCTCTTCGCAGGCACCCGGGGGCATTTCCTGTCTTACGACTTCTAGAACCCACTTGAACCCCTTGTGGCTCGAGGTCCCTTTTCATATCCCTCCAACCTCTGTCATTAGTCATCCCATCAACCGCCTCTCCCCGCCACGCACGCGTCACACCTCCTCCCTGCTCTCCCCACTCATCACACACCTCCTCCCTGCTCTCCCCACGCGTCACACCTCCCCCCTGCTCTCCCCCCACTCAGTCATCACACCTCCCCCTGCTCTCCCCGCCACGCACTCGTCACCCCTCCCCCCTGCTCTCCCCGCCACGCACTCGTCACACCTCCCCCCCGCTCTCCCCACCATCCCCACTCATCACACCTTCCTCTTCATCTCCCCACTGACCCCAGTCATCACACATCACTCTGAGCCTTCTGCCTCCGTCATCTAGGGACCGTGTGATTGTGCGGGCTCACCCACATGATCCAGGATAATCCCCCGTCTCAAGATCATTAGCTTTGTCACATCGGCAAAGTCTCTTTCGGTTTGTAAGGTCCCATATTCTCAGTCCTGGGTATTAGGAGGTCAGCAGTTTAGGAGGCCATTATTACTTTACATCACACCCTCCCACACACATCATTCTCTGTCACCACATTGTTCATCCTCCTCACTACATAGATCTCAGCTGGAATTTTTGTGTTCATTTGTTTCTTTTATCAGCTACTCTCTCTTCCACCTGTTCTGATTTATCTGCTATTTTTTCCCGGCACCATTGCTGGTGTTCAGTAATTTGTGTTAAATGTAGATAAGAATGGATGGATGGTGTGTGGATGATGGTTGGTAGATGAATGGATGGAAGGACAGATGGATGATAGGCGGATGGATGCTGGATGCTGTGGGGATGATGGACAGATGGTGGGTGGATGGATGGATGGATGGACGGCTAGACAGACGATGTATGGATGGATGGATACATGGATGAACAAATGAATGAACGAATGAGTGAATAATCTCCCTCAAGCAGGAAAGAGGAGAATGTAGGCTTCTGCATAGATTCCCAAGATGCACTTTCCATTACAGATGGTCCAGCCTGGCTAGAGAAAGGGGAGAGTAGAGGAGGAGGGGTTCCTACTCACCCCTGCCCATCAGGAAACCCAGCTAGGCCTTGAAGAAACCTTATTTTAATCTACAGAGCTGAAGCCAAAAGGGCAAAGGGATGAACCGGGGAGACCCAGACCACGCCCACATTTGCCTTGTCTCCTGGAGGATCTTAGCCAAGTGGAAGAGACCATGGCCTGAACCTTAGGGCCCTAAGGCACCAACCTGTCACCATAGAAAGGGCTGCGGTACTGGCACATGCCACACGGATGAACCCTGAGACCTTCGTGCCGAGGGGAAGAAACAAGACACGAAAGACCACTCAGTGTGTGATTCCATTTCCGTCAACTGTCAGAACAGGCACATCCAGGGAGACAGAGAAGGATCCGTGGTCACCAGGGGCGGGGGAGGGGACGCAGAGCGACGGCTCATGGGTACAGGATCTCTTCTGAGGGTGACACAATGTTCCCTGACGAGATGCTGGTGACGGCTGCCCAAGTCTGTGAAGATACCAAAACCACCGTGCACGTTAAAGAAGTGAACCGTGTGGTGTGTGAAATAGATGTCAGCAGCCCCGCTGAGAAGAAGGAAGACCAGCCTACCGGGGCCAGACTGAAAGATGCGCCCGGCGCATGGAAGAGAAGTATCCCCCGCCGCCCTCCTGTAATACAGATGGGGAAACTGAGGCTCAGTTTCCCTTGGTTCCTCAGAAGCAAAGCCAGGACTGGATCCCGGGGCTCTGGACCTCCCCCCATATCTCGACACCTCCGTGCCCAGTGCTGGGGGTGCGGAGACGAAGCGGCCCCAGCCCCCAGCTCAAGTCCTGCAGGGGTGAGGGGGGAGGGTGCAGGTGTCCAGGGGAAACCCACAGTCACTCCTTGGGCCTCAGTTTCCTCATTTCCCGAATCCGGGCCCCTTGCAGGCAGAGCTCACTGCTGTTTCGTTCATCGGCGGCTTCCCAGAGCCTAGAACAGCGCCTGGCACGGAGCAGTGTTGAACTGAACCTGTGAAACGGGGGATGTTGCAGGATTGAAAGACGGAACTGCTGCCAGACCGGACTCACGGGACACAGGAAGGCGCAGCCGTGGCTGTCGCTGTCGCCCCTACCTGTCCCCGGAGCGCATGGCACAAATGGCGGCAGAAAGGTGAGGGCAGCACAGGGAGGGGCCAGGAGGGCCAGTCTCAGCCACCCCAACTCACCTGTGCGGCCTGCCTCCCTACCCCAGGGCATTTGCTCGTGCCCGTTTCCTCTGCTGGGGATGCCCTCCTTCTCCTTCTCACCCGACTCTCTCCTGCCCAACCTTCCACGGGCTCCATCATCTCCTCCTCAGAGAAGGCCTCCTGACCTACCTGGCCCCCCGCTCAGGTGTGGTTTTACGCGTGTTGGGCTCATCTGATCCTGCTCTGCCCCTGCTTGGCTTCCACTGTCCTGTGGTTCATCAGCCTGGAGCACAGCGCCCGGCACTCGGCACACGCTCAATGAATACCAGCAATGGCAGAACTTCCCGGGGAGCCGTGCGGCCTTGCGGGCTCCGAGGGGCCACAGGAGGGCTGCTCCACGCCCCGCCCATCATGCAGCAGCAGCAGGGCAATTGTGGGCCCCGGAGGAGCCGTGGGGAGCAAGCCCCGCCAGCCTTTCCCCCTGCCCCCAGGAAGCCCCAGCAGAGGAGGGTCCCGGCCTGCGCCCCTGGCCCGGGGACAATGAAAAATAAAGTTCCTTTCTACTGGGAGGAGGGCAGGGTGGTGGCGGCTCAGGGCGTGAGGACAGGGTGTGAGATGCAGGGGCTGACTGTGGTCACCTCGGCACCGGGTCCTAAGCCCTGTGGAGGGAGCCCGGGCATGAAGGAAGGAAGGAAGGAAGGAAGGAAGGAAGGAAGGAAGGAAGGAAGGAAGGAAGGAAGGAAGGAAGGAAGGAAGGAAGGAATGGCTCCCAGCCCACACACAGAGCCCGAGGCAGCGGTAGGCGGAGGGCCAGCCTGGCACGGGGGCTCCCGACCTGCCCCCGCGGCCCTGACCCCCAGCTCCAGGCGGGGACACCCGCCGGGGGACCCAGAACACCCAAGCAAAGGACGAATTCCCCATCTAGGAGCACCTCTTGTTCGTTCTGAAAGAAACAAATTTCCAGACCAAATAAGGCTTCGGAGCTGCTGTCCACTTCACACAATTCCTTTTAAGTGTCCAAATGCAATTACACTTGGAACTTGTCTGGATCTGGCCTCCCCCGGCCTCCTCCCGCCTCCCCCCTGGCCTCCCCACGTAAACAAGCAGCCCAGCTGGGCCCCGGAGAGGAGGGGAGGGTCAGCCCGCTGCCTGCTGCCTGCCAGCCTCTCTTCCCTCTCTCTCTCTCCCTCTTGGGCGTGGCCATGAGCTTCAACATCCTAGAGCTCTCGCCCTCACCCCTTCCCTAAAAACCAGAAGGCCCTCGGGGCCGTCCCAGGCACAGTCCAAGGTTCCCCGCCCCCGACTCTGAGGTTTGCACTTGGCCAGGGACATCGGGTTCCGCCAGGAGGCCTTTGGCTCCCGGGGCAGGTGCAAGGGCAGCTCTGCTTCTGCATTCTCTTCGGGATGCCCTCCCCGCCCCCCGTCTGGGCACCATTTACTCCCACAGAGAAAGCACTGAAGGGAATTCCCTTGGGCTCCCCGGGGTCATGAGAAAGTTGGCCCAGGGCAGGGGTGTGCCCTCCCTGGTGGCTCCCCGGGGAGCCACTCCTCTCCACCCCACTACCCCACCCCCCGTCCTCACGGTCCCCCCTGGGGCTCCTGCACCCCCCTCCGGCTTTGGCTCATTGCCCCTGGACCCTGAGGGGGCTGGCAGGGTAGGGGGGAAGCCTGACTCATCCTCCGGCCCGAGCAGGCACGCACAGCCCGCCAGTCCCCCCACCCCCAGCGCGAGCGCTGTGATTTTCCACTTGCGACATCTGATTGCTATTAGGTCTGGAGAAAGGGAATTCCTGGTGCCATAAGCCAACAGGGGGCCCTAGGCAGACTCCAGGTGGAAGGAGGGTGGGTCACACCTGGGTGGCACTGGTCCCCTCAAAAGTGCCTGCAGCTCCCCCACGGAGCTCTCACCGGGCTACCTGCCGGCGTCTCTGTATCAGCCCCTGAGCACAGATAAACCACCGGGCGGGGACCTGCCCCTGGCAGGCCTGTGCTCCCGGAATGCCCAGTGGAAGCCGAGGGAAGGAGCGGAGCTTCTCCAGGGCAGCGGAGCTGCAAGGGCGCGAGGGAGATTAACAGCTGGACTCCCGCAGCAGTGCTCCGGCCAACATGACCTCACCAGGCAGGGAGATGAGTTCCCAGTGAGGCTTGGGAGGGGGGCTCCCGAGCGGGGCATTCCTTCCCGAAGCTTCATCCCAGCCCTGGCTCGGCCCCTCCTTCCCTCCTCCTCCCCTTCCCCCTCCCTCCGGGCCTGGAATTGGGTTTGGGGCGGGTTCTGCTCCCGAAGCCATCTCCTCCAGCAGGCGGGCGAGCAAGGGCTGTCCTGGGCTCGGAGCTCGCGTTCTCTGAGGCTCCGGGCAGTGCTGCGTGCTGGCCGGCTGCCCTGGCGGGTCGGCGGCCAGAGGCGGGTGTCGTGCTCCAGGAAGGAGAGACCTAAGAGGAGCTGGGCCGCTGCAGGTAGCTCTGCGGGGGCCCTGGGCCCAGGGCAGGGCGTTCTGGGAACCAGGGCTGCAGGGAGGAGGCGGGCGGGGAGGGAGACTGAGGTGGGCGCTGTCAGGGCCGGCGGCCCCCAGGAGTCCTGAGGCTCCGAGCAGGGAGCCCTGACCCTGCAGAGCCGCCCCCTGCACGCTCCCGAGGCTCTGACGGTCCCCGCCCCGGGGTCCCCGTGCCACCCTCCACGTCCAACCTCTGCTCTGTCTTCCTTGGGGGATGGGGCCCCCCTCTGGCCCTGCCCCCACCCTCGCCAGCCGTCCAAGTCCGCTTTCTGGAAGGGCGGGAAGGGAACACCCAGCCGGCAGCGCCCCAAGTGCAGAGAGATGGCTCGCACCGTTCCCAGGCGCTTGCGGCCCGGCCCGCGCACGGCCGGTGGGGTGGCGAGCTCGGGCACGGGAGGCCTGGCAGCTGCCTCCCGCCGTCTGCCAGGCAGATGGCACCTGGCGCGCTGTGGGCTCCCGAGTCCCCAGATCAGCCTCTTCCGTTGTGAGCTGGAGGTGGGGGCCGGTGGGGCGGCGAGGAGACGGGCCAGGAAGAAGGTCAGGGAAGTGGAGTTCGTGCCCCCTTAGGCGCCCCTCGCCAGCAAGCTGGGGGCTGGGCTGAGAGGAGAGGACGCAGACAGGTGGCCGTGCCCCACGGGGCTTTGTGCCTTGAAGGGCGGGTCAGGGGTGCGCTGAGCTGACAGCTTTCCCGGCTCACAGTAGCAGAAGCCAGTTTGGTCACAGTCCAGATCCACCCCAAGAGTGCGTGAGGAGCACGCACGTTCACCGCTGCTCACACACACGCCTCACGCATGTCCAACATGTGCCTTCTCGTGGCCCATCTGGGGTCCACTTGGCTTCTAGATCCCTGCATGAGCGTAATAGCTTTCCAGATTGCCCGGGCAGGGGCAGGAGAGCTCGGAGACCCACCAGGGGCACCCACACGTGGAGGCAGTTGGCAGAGGTGAGCTGGGGGCCAGTCCGCGCTGGCGATCAGGGCCCGGCCCCGGCTGGCTGCCCTTGGGGGGCATCTGTGTACTGGGGGCTTAGCCTGACTGAGGTGGAAGGGCAGGGCTCGCGGTAGGATGGCCGCGAGGGCCCAGACCCAGGGTGGTGTGCGACCAGGATGACCAGGTGGGAGCGCTGGACAGGGGCGAGGGGGACCGGGAAGGGGGGGAGGGGCAGTAGCGATGGGGACTCGGCGGGGCAGGGGGGCCCCAGGGTGTGGGTAAGCATGACCCGGCGGAGGCAGTGGGGACCAAGGCCGGGGCTGGAGTCCAGGTGATGTAAGGAGGGGGTGTGGGGCTGCAGATCGCACCGCACGGCGCCTGCTCGCCACACGCACACCTGCACACGCACGCGGGCTCGCCCACTTACTGCCGAGCACGAGAGCTCCCGCTCCCTGTGCAGACAGACACCTGGTTCGCAGGCCGCGCTGGGACCCACCTGCCGGGCGCACACGCGCTCGCCCACAGCCCGGAGGCCGCGCTGTCCAAGGGCCTGGGGCGGAAGGGCGCTGTGGGTGGCGGGGCCGGGAAGGGAGCCAGGCCGCCGGTGGGCCAGGGGTCTGGTGCAGGCGCTGTTCCCTGCGGCCCCCACCACCGCCTGGCTGGAGGGCCCAGCGTTAAAGAGGGCGCAGGAGGCGCAGGGACGGTCCCCCTTCTCAGCCAATGACCGGGCGCGCCTGCCCGGCCCGCCCCTCACCCCCCTCCCTGCCCTGGGAGCGCGCAGGGCCAGCTGCGGCCGGGAAGGAATTCCAGGGGAGGCCGAGAAGCAACAGCTGCTGAGCATTCCCTCCACGCGGAGAGGGGTGCCGGGGCGCGTGCAGCTCAGCCTCAGTTTCCCCACCTGCACAGGGGGAGGGACAGGTCTTTGCCTGCTGGAGCAGAGCTCGTTGGGGGACAGGAGTCCCTTCAAAGGGGGACCTGGGGCAGACGGACCAAAGGAGCTCTGCCCGGCCAGGCCAGCGTGGAGCAGTCTCCCTCCTGCAGGGATGCCCCCTCCCCCGCCGTCACCCCTCCCAGGCCTCCTGACCTGCAGGCCCTGCTGAGTGCAGCTGCCCTTCCTCCAGCCTGGAGCTGAGGCCACCCCCCGGTGCCGCCCTCGCTGGCTCCCTCCGGCTGCCCGGCCCCTCTAGTCTCAACGATGCTCCAAATCTCCGAAACTGCAGCGGGTCATGCTGTTGTCGTGTGCACCCCTGGGCAGGGGACCTCACCTCCCGCCCCGGAGCACCCCTCACGAGGGAGGAGTGCTACCTGCTTCCTAGCTGGTAATGAAGACCGAAAGGGATGGCGGCCGTTGGCCGGCTGGCACTGCCAGCCAGGAACCCCCGTGCCACCACCACGGGCCGGCGTGAAGGAGGTGCCCAGGGAATGCGTGTGGGTATAAGTGTGCATCCCCAGAAGCCGTCTGGTCCCACAAGTCTCACAGATCAAGCAAGAAGGGGGGAGGAGAGGGGCTTCCCCGCCCCCCCCCCGCCAGCAGCAGTGAGTGTCTAGGGTACTGTGAGGGGGTGAACAAGGAGCCCAGGCAGGAGGGGCAGCGCGTCCAGTTGCGACCTGTCCTGTGCTCAGCAGGACGACCTCTCAGCCTCCCGCACGGCCCTGCCCGGAGGGGGCCACGTGCTGGCCTGTCAGCCTCTCCCTCTCAGGGGAGAGCCCCTGGGGCCTGGGGACAGGGACCGGGAAGGTGGAGGGGGCTTTCTGGGCGGGCGGGACACGGCTGTGCTGACGTGACCCTTTGTGTCTTTGCCAGAGGTGTGCGGGCCGCGAGCCAGGAGCAGAGCTGGGAGGAGTCTGGACGCGCCAGGCCCGGAGATGGCGGGAAACTGTTCCTGGGAGACCCATCCTGGGGGCAGGGACAAGGCAAGTGCTTCTGGGCGCCAGGGGGGTCCAGGCGCTGGTGGGCCGGGTGTGGCGGGAGCAGCAGACCGCGCCCAGGACCTCCTCCCCCTGCATCTGCCGCCCAGGCCCAGCCTCTGTCGAAGGACGGGTGGGCGGCACTGGTTACCAGTCCCCCCAGGTCGCCAGTGTCCTCATCTGTGAGCCAAGCACGGGGACCGAAGCCCCCAGTCCCGCCCTGTGCAGAGCCCGCGAGCCATTGCCACCTTGTCCTGTCTCTTCCCCGTGGAGATGGGTGGTCAGCTATTCCCCACGGCCAGGCCCTGCCGGGAGGCCCTGAGAGGCTGCTCCGAGGCGGCGCTGACGTCCTGTGTCCCCACGGAGCACGCCTGCTCTGGGTCACCCTGCGAGGCCAGGGTCTGGTTGTCCGGGCACCAGCCGGGGCCGAGACTCTGACAACATCCGGCCAACCCACCCCTCCTTCTCTTCCCAGCCCCCTACTTCTCTGAGGTCCCTGAAAATTCTGGAATTTCCTTCTAAACCGCAGGAGAAGCAATCTCCGGGTTGGAGGGACCCCCTTCGAGTTTACCTAGTATGTCCTCATCCACACTGGGGGAGACCGAGGCTTGAGACAGGCCCGTAACTACACCAGGGTGAGCCCCGAGGTCTGAGCGGGGCCCAGAGTCCAGCCAGGGCCCGTGTCCCTTAGCCTCCGCCCAGAGTGACCGTGGTGCAGCGGCTCTGATGGGACTGGCTGGGGAGAAGTCCCCAGAAATCTCCAGAGAAAAACAGAGCCCTGGGTGGGGGGGCTGAGGGGACAGGCTCCAGGGCAGGCATTTTACGGGATGTGGCTGGGGATGCAAGTACACGCCCAGTGACTCACCCCCTCCCGCTCTGACTCCGACGGGGGGGGGGGGGGGATTGCAGGCTTTTTCCAGCCTGGAGAAGCTCTCGGTGATCCGCCTGCGTGGGCTATCTGGGCATTGGGTCTTGCGGCTTCTGCGTCTGGTGCCCCAGCTGAGGGGCGGCGGGGCGGGGGGGCGCTCCATGGCCCGATGAGGTCAAAGCCACCAACATGAAGGGCTGAGCGAAGAGCAAACCAAGGGACTTGGTTGACAGACAGACAGAGAACCTGAGCCAATGAACTACCTGGAGGATGATGCATGGTGACTAGGACCCCCTGACCTCGCAGAGTCTCCCCCGGAAGTTTGGCCAGTGCCCTCCAGTCCCTGCTTGCAGATTGCCCTCGGCCGGAGCCAGGACAGAAGGGCCCCCCTCTGTTACGGGGTATCAGGCCCCAGCTTTCTGGCAGAGCTGGGGGCCATCTGGAAGGTGGCAGAATGTTCCAGCCGCGAAAACCTTTTCTGTTTGTTCTCTTGTGGGGAGAGTCACAGCGACGGGAAGTGAGGACACAGCATTATCCTGGGGGATGGGGGGCTGGCGGGGGTCGAGGGTCGGGTCCAGGCTCTGTGGGAAGGGTTAGTGATATCTTCCGGGGCTGAGAGAAGGCGGTGACAGGGCTCTGGGCAGCCTTGTCACTTGGAACGAGAGGTCAAAATGACAGCCTGAGGATGAATGCAGCCTGTAGATGTGTTGTGTTTGGCCCACAGGATGTTTTTTAAGTGCAAACATGTAAAGATCAGGGGAGTTCACGTTACAATCCAGAGCTCCAGCTTCTCTGGGGAAAGGATGCCGGCCCCTCGGCCCAGGGTCCTGTCCCCCGCTGCCCCCAGACCCACCCCCCAGCACCCACCAGCCGGAGCAGAGCCCACCTTGCTCAGGTCTGCCACCCCTCCCCCACACCCGGCCACCCGTGCATTTATCCCCACCCCAGACCCAGCAGGCCCAACTGAAACCCAGCCCGGGGCACTCAGTCAGCCACAGATTGTTCAAGTATCAGTGCTTCCCCAGAGCCTCATAAATAGCTGCAGCCTCCAGTGTCTCCCTGTCCCCGGGGACTCACTGGCCCCCATCCAAATCCCTGTGGTCCAGAAACCCAGAGTCACCCTGGCCCCTCCGGGGACTGTCTCTGAGTCCCCAGGCCTCTCTGATCCCCTTATGGGACACGGTCCTGCTCTGGTTAGGGCCCGGGTCCACTTTTTACAATCACTTATTTTATTCTTAACTTTGTTTATTTTTTTAGAGAGAGAGAGAGAGAGAGCACATGCTGGATCGCGAGCGTGCAAGGGGGGAGGGGCAGAGACAGGCCCCCAAGCAGACTCCCAGCTGCCGGCGCAGAGCCCAACTTGGGGCTCGAACTCATGAACCCCGTAAGATCATGACCTGAGCCAAAACCGAGAGTCAGACGCTCAGCCGACGGAGCCACCCAGGCGCCCCCAATTCTTTTATCATCTTATTTTACTTTTATTTATTTCTATATTGAGAGAGAGCGTGCGTGCACCAGCCAGTACGTGCTCTGAGTGGGGAAGGGGCAGAGAGAGAGCATCCCAAGCAGGCTCCGCTGTTGGTACAGAGCCCGACGTGGGGCTCAAACTCGGGATCCGTGAGCTCCTGACCCGAGCTGAAACTGACAGTCGGAAGCTCAACCGCCTGAGCCACCCAGGCGCCCCCAATTATTTTATTTGTTTAAATATTTTCATGTTTTGGTGTGAAAAATCCAAATGTACAGAAAATGGGCAGGAATAGCACATGCAGACCCATACGCCCTTTGCCAGGCCACGGTTAGCCCCTCCCCACGCGTGCTTTCCCTCCGTACCTCTCACGACAGACTCTTTCCCAGAACTGTGGGACAGTAAGCTGCAGACATCAGGCCCCCCTGTCCCCGGACAGCCCGTGCCCCTTAAGAACAAGGACATTCCGGGACGGAGCCACGGCGCATCTTCCCATTCAGGAAATTCAGCGGTGGCGCAATTCCAGGACACGCAGTCGGTACCCACGTTTCCCTGTCACCTCACTGACACCCTCCCCGGCAGCCGCTGGAGCCGCTATAAAACCCGGGACACCGTGCTGCCTTTGTGGCCGTGGCTCTACGTCCTCCTTCAACCTGGAAAGGTCCCTCGGGCTTTCTTTACTCTCTCATGACAAGGACACTTGTTGCCCAGAGTCCCTTCTGACAGGCGGGCCATCGGGTACGTTTCTTAGGGGCTGGTGTCACCCCTGTCCCCCCTCTAGGCTGCTGGCTGCAGACTCCGGGACGCCGCCGTGCAGCGTGGTGGCACAGGCGGGAACGGGGGTGGCTTCTGCTCCGCTGACAGCCGACTCATTGCCGCGGAGCCAGGGGCCCGGCAAGGCTCTAACCAGGACCGGCGGCCGCGGGTGCAGGGGGGGGGGCTGGCACGCAGCGAGCGTCACAGGTGCCTCCCCTCCGCCCCTGCACAGGTGTGTCCCGACGCGAGAGAGGCGCCGGAGCCCCACAGCCGTGGCTTCCTGAGCTTCGAGCAGATCAGCGAGCTGCCCCCGCCGGCCGTCGTGAACTACATCTTCCTGCTGCTCTGTGTCTGTGGCCTGGTGGGCAACGGGCTGGTGCTCTGGTTCTTCGGCTTCTCCATCAAGAGGACCCCCTTCTCCGTCTACTTCCTGCACTTGGCCGCCGCCGACGCCGGCTACCTCTGCAGCAAGGCCGTGTTCTCCGTCCTGAACGCGGGGGCCTTTCGGGGCCCGTTCGCTGACTACGTGCGCGCCGCGTGCCGGCTCCTGGGGCTCTGCACGTTCGTCGCCGGCGTGAGCCTCCTGCCCGCCATCAGCTCGGAGCGCTGCGCCGCGGTCCTCGTCCCCGGCCGGCGCTGGCGCCGTCGGCCCCGGCGCCTGTCGGCCGTGGTGTGCGCGCTGCTCTGGAGCCTGTCGCTCCTGGTCACCGCGCTGCACAACTACTCCTGCGCGGTGCGGGGCCGCCGGGCGCCGGGCACGGCCTGCGGGCGCGCGGACGCGCTCCTGGGCCTCCTGCTCTTCCCGGTCTCCTGCCCGCTGATGGCGCTGCCCTGCCTCGGGCTCGTCGTGCACGAGGGGTGCCGGGCCCGGCGGCGCCAGCGCCCCGCGGAGCTCAGCCGCGTCGTCCTGGCCGTGGTCTCCGTCTTCCTCGTGTCCTCCATCTACCTGGGGATCGACTGGTTCCTCTTCTGGGCCTTCCGGATCCCGGCCCCCTTCCCCGAGTACGTCACCGACCTGTGCATCTGCATCAACAGCAGCGCCAAGCCGGCCGTCTACTTCCTGGCCGGGAGGGACAGGTCGCAGCGGCTGTGGGAGCCACTCAGGGCGGTCTTCCAGCGGGCCCTGCGGGACGGCGCCGAGCCGGGGGGCCCCGGGGGCGGCGCGCCCCGCGCCCTCACCACGGAGATGCGGAGCCCCCCGGGGAGCGCCTCCTGAGGGGCCAGCACGCCCGGGACAGCAGCCGGCCGCGGCCCCGGTGCCCAAGTGCAAGGAGGAAGGTGGCTTCCTGCCCTCGCGCCGCCTTCCCCGAGGGCCGGAGGCTCCGGGGCCGCCGGGAGACTGGGGCGCCACCTGCCCACAGGCCCCGCGGCCCCGACGGACCCCCCCAAACATTCTCCTCGGCGCCCAAAGGCCTATTGTGCAGAAGTCACCGCAGGATGGCCAGGAGAGGGAGGCGGGGGTCACCCAGGCCCGTCCCCCTCCCGCCCCTTAGCATCAGCCCTCCTCGAAGACGACACAGCCCGCACGGTGGCCCCTGGGGTAGGAGCTGCGCCCCCCGCTAGGGCACCTGCTCCGTCCATTCCGTCCAATCCAAGCAATGTTGGTGAGCTGACCTGAACGCAATGGTGCTATCTGGGAGAAGGTTCTGGTTAACCTGCCTTGGAGTTCAGTCTTTCTGCACACAACACCCCAGCCCCCTCCATGAATCCTTTGGTGACTTTAATGGTGGGGGGGGGCGGTTCTGGTCACAGCAAGCAGCCGGCCGGGACAGAGCTCTGGCCACTGGGGGCCGGTCATGCTGTTCTCTGACTGCAGGCGGCCAGCCCCCCGGGCCGCCTCCGGAGTGCGCGGCAGGTCTGTGCTGCCGTGTGCCCGGTCCTCGGGGCTCAGCGGCCTGTCCAGCAGCCTCTGGGCTCCAGCCCCCGCCCGGAAGGGGGCACCGGCCCCACCCGGCCACCCCAGGCCACCAGCACAGTGGCCCCGTGCAGCCAAAGCAAGTTTTACAGGAGACAACAAATGTATATCAATAAACGTTTTATATCGTGCACTGAGCAAGGTCCCCGCCCTCTGTCCTGTCTGCGCTCTGGCTCCGTGGCCAGGGCGCCCTTCGGCGGCCTCGGGCCCAGGTGGCAGCTTGTCACGCTGGGCCGCCACCCAACCTGCTCTGCACCCCAGCTCTTGTGCCCCCCCGGCTGGTCTGTCTACACCTCCGGCGTGCTCCCTCCCCCAGCAGGGTACCCACCCCTCTGCCAGAAGGGGCTTTGGTCAGCCACGCTCTCGTGCCTTCTCTCACCCGTCCCGGGCCCCTCGCTCCCTTGGAAACACTTCTCACGATGCCCACTCAGTGCCAGGCCTGTGCCTGTAAGTGCAGTGTGTCCGCACAGGGCTCCCCGGGTCCGGCAGCCACTTCCGCTCCCATTGCTGCCCGGAATAGGGGATGGGGGGGCACCTACCTACTGCCCAGCAACAGGCCGGAGCCCATCCCGGGGGTCAGCGCGACTAGATTCGGGCCAGAGGCTCCCTGCCCACCCCCCGCCCCGCAGTCTCCAGCCAGCGCCTGAAGACGCTCCAGGGGTCCAGCCTGGGATCCCAGCCCCGTTTCGGGGAAGCCCCAGGGGGAATCGGCTCACTACGTGGGCCCAAGGAGAGCTGGGGCCGGGGCACCAGGGGCCCAGGTCGGGAGCAGGGTCCCCGTCAGAAGCCGGCAGGGGGGTGGGGGGGAGAGGGCCGGGAGGGGGCGGGCGGCTGAGGGAGACACCTGCCTGCCCGGCCGGGCCCTCCGAGCCCTCCCTCCCGCCCGGCGGCCCACATTCCCCCACAGACGCTGGACTCGCTCCCAGAGCAGGGGCTGCTGACCCCCAGGTGCAATTCCTGGTGACGGTCAGCTGGCCGGACTCATCCCTACAGGCCCCTCCAGGCCGCGGCTCCCCGCTCCCTCCAGCAGCCCCAGCTGCTCCTCCCATCAAGGCGGCTGCTCTGCAGAGAGACACACGCCCTGGGGTCTGCAGGCAGAGGAGCCTCAGACGGCAGGGGTGGGTGTGCCCGCCTCTCCCACTCCCGGGTTGGGGAGCGCCCCCGACCCCCATCTCCCCCCCACACCCTCCCCACACCCCCTAATCCCCCACCCCCACCTCCCCACCCCCATCCCCCCTACGCCCTCCCCACCCCTATCCCCCCTACACCCTCCCCACCCCCATCCCCCCTACANGTGAAAGACAGGTGAGAGGTGCTGGGAGTAGACAGTAAGAGGTGAGAAGGATTAGGAATTGAAAGTTCAAATAGGACTATGGCAAGAGCCTGGACTAAGGCAGGGGCAGTGGGAATGAAGCAGAAATGACAGAATTGAGGATATTTAGGGATGGAACTGATAGGGCTTTCTGACTGGTTGGTTTGTGGGTGTGGTTTATGCCGTGGAAGCTTCAGCACCATCATCCCCCCTACACCCTCCCCACCCCCATCCTCCCCACCCCCATTCCCCCTACGCCCTCCACACCACACCCCGCTCGCCAGAGTCCGCAAGAAGCAGAGTTGGAGGCCTCACATCTGACACCCCTGGGGACTCAGAGTAGCAGGTGGGGCCCTGAGGACACCTGCCGGGGGTGAGAACGGGACCCCATCCGGGAAAGGCTTCCACCAGCAGCCCTCCAGACCTGAAGGGGCCAGGAGCCCCCACCCCAGCCTCCAGCCCCGAGTCCACTGCCGGGAGCTACCCACCCCCCAGGGGCTTGAAGGGGCCTCCCTGTCCACGTCCGGCGGCAGCAGCTCAGAACCCAGGCCCTGGGCAGACGGGCAGGCGGCCCTCGCTCGCTGCGGAGCCTGGGCTTCGTGGGCGCCAGGCCGGGGAGGCGGAGGAGGGGGGCTGGGGGGGGTGGTGAGCTCCGGGGATCGGCCTCTCCAGCCCCTGGCCCCTTCGCAGGTGCGGATCGCTACACACTTTCCAGGGAGCAAGCTTTCTCCTCCCCTCTAATCTCCCGGCCTGGACGCCCTCTCCTGTCCCGCCTGCACGGCATATCCACCCCCTCCCGCCCCGCCCGGACCCCCTCTCCTCTGTGCTAAGGGAGGGGAGGCACGCAGCGGACCAGGAGAGCAGAAGCCTAGGCCGCTGTGCTCCTCCCTCCTGTGGTATTTAATTATTAAAGGGCCGGGAGGGGAGCTCACTGCAGGGGTGGGGCAGGTGCACCTTCGCTACCCACCCCTCCCAAGGCAGCTCAGCTGGGCCCACCCCCAGCCTCCTTCTCCTGGGTGTCTGGTGAAGGCAGGAAGCGGAGGCCCTGAGCATCACGGAAATCCACCTGGGACTGTCTGGGGCAAGGGGTCTGCCCCACCCCCGATGACCTCTGTCAGCAGAATTCAGGGAGTGGGTGTCAGCACCGCTGCCGAGGAGCCCGCAGGCTGCAGGAAGGGCGAGGACCCACACTTGGCCCCCTGCCCCGCTGCTCCAGCGGCTACCAAACCCGACTTTCCACCACCCCGGGCCACGCGGGCTCTGCGGGGTGGGGGGTGCAGAGGCCGGGGCTGGGCTGCCGGCCGCGCTCTCCGTGGCGATCGGTGCAGAGATGAGCCAGTGGACAAGCACGCTCCTGGGTGACGCGAACAACCAACAGGCCAAATTTGGAAAGTCAAGAGCAAGCCTCAGGGGGACGGGGGCTGCCACCTACGAGCCGTGGGACATGGGTCTGGTCACATGCCGGGCACAGGCCTCAGGCACTAAATCCCTGGTGAAGCACGGGCAGGGGCGAGGCGGACAGGAGGCAGTGGGGGAGCCCGAAGGAGGGACATTCCGGGGAACAGTCAAGCCCACGCTGTTACAGGGGACAGACTAGGCGATGGGCCCTGGGCTAAGAGCTGCACCTGCAAAACCAGGGAATCTTCTCAGCAGGGCTCCAAGGGATGGCCTGTTAGCACCCACTGCGGAGTCACGCTCATCGTCCTAATGCTCGGTGGCCCTGGGAGCCCCCACCAGCAAAGCACTGCCAGTTAGGGTCCGGGAGCGCCGCGTGGAGTAGACAGGACGGGCCTGTCACAGCCCAAGTTCAACCCAGACAGGCCTTGTTGGAGCCCACAGCTCATCGTTCAAGACCAAAGCCGGAGGCCAAGTCGAGCGGGGGATGGGGAAGGACAAGTGTTCAACAGACAGCCCAGCGCGGGGCCTGAGAGCCTAGGCCTCTTCCTGTCTTCACCTCCCGTCTTCCTGAGAAGAAACCATGTCCCTCTGGCATCCACCCAGCTTTCCCCGAGCCTCCGCCCACTGAGGTTTTGAGATAATTGGGGTTTATATCCTGGGCCAGATTTTTGAAGTGCGAGATCCTTTCACACATGCACATCTTGGTTCGGAATCCTCCGCCAAGGTGATGCGTCTTCCCCAGGAGCCGTGAGGCTCATCTAGAAGGTGTGTGTGTGGGGGGGGGCGGGGATGGGTCATTTGTGGCCCTACAGAAGCCCGGCCCGACGAAATGCGCCCTTCAAGACGCTGGTGACAAGGCCGGGAAGCTACGGAAACGCTTTGTAGAGATCTTCCCGAACCGGGGCAGCTCGGAAGGGGGGCCCAAGTAGGGTATCGGAGCCGAGCGGGCACTGGACGGTAGCCAGCGCGGCCTGGAGAAAACAACAGGGCACAGTTCACAAAACGAAAACTCGTGGAAAAGTCTGCCTCAGTGAGTCAGAACGCCAGCGCGAAGTTTCCTGGCAGTTCCGGAGAAGGCTTACCTACTCGGGCAGATTTCATCCACACACACACACAAATCTTTGTGATTGATTTAATTGCGGTCGAATTTCCATACAATAAAACAAACCCATTTAATAAATAGTGCCGTGATCTCTGACACGTGTATGAATGCCCACGTCCTCACCAAATCAGCACGTGGAATGTTTCCAACCTCCCCCAAAAGATCATTTCCATCCACCCCCCCCCAAAATGTCCTGGTGCCCAGAGCACCCAGGCCGGCCCTGCCCACAGCCTGAGGTGGCCCCTCGCCTCTGCTTTGTGCTAGATTATAGATCACAGATCGCTTCCTAGGCAGATGTAGACAGCAAGGCGGCCAGGATTCTGGGTGACCAATAACAGAAACCGCATGTGAGCTAGCGTGGGGCGGGGGTGGGGAGTGCGTGTGCGTGTTTAAGGAAGTTTACTGACTCACGTACCGGGGAAGCTCCAGAAATGATTTCCACTTCAGATCTAGCCAGATCTGGAGCCTCAGATGATGTTCTCAAGGGCACTTCTCTTTCTCTCCGGCTTTGCTTTCATTCTCCACGAATAAATGAAATGACAGGCCCCCCCCAGAGTGGGGGCAGCGAGGGGGGCAACCTCACCCAAACCCCACAGGCTGAAAGCAGGGCAGAGGGGAGCTCAAGGGAAAGCCAGGGTGTGTCGGAAGCAGGAGGGCTGTGTCCCTCCCGGACACCACCCACACTCCCTTCTTTCCTGCAGACGATCTTAAACGCTCCTACCCCAAATCTGTAGCTGTACTGTGCACTCTCCTTTCCCCCCGGAAGAGAGGCGATCTGAAATCAGTTCCAGGGACTGCCTGCTCAGCACTGAGCCCGGGATCTGTGGGCCGTTTCCATCTCTCTCCTCCGGACCCAGAGATACGTCCTGTGACAAATGACTGCCGCTTTCAAAACACCCAGTTCACAGTGGGATGACTGTGACCCTTTAAAAATCCCATTTGGAAAAGGAAAGAACAGAAACCCCACGCAATCAGCCCACAGCATATTCCCTACTGGACAGGAAGCAGCAAGGACTGGCAGCGCGAGGAGGCTGTCGGTCAGCCAGGGGGGAAGGGGGCCAGAATCCAAGATGGCGCCACATAATCACTGCCCAGTGTTCCTGGCCGCGTGTGACCCCCATGCCATGGGGACGGGCTGGACCAGGAAACTTGCTTTTACCCACAGAACGGAGCGGAAATAATTCGAGATTGTGAAGTCCATGTCACCCGGCCTCAACCACCGGTCCCCCAACATGTGCGGCCCCTCAACGTGCTCCGTCCCCCGAGCGGCTGCCAGGTCCCGTGCGCCCCCTGGCACACCAGGGGCTACAGGTGTGAGGTCAGCCTCCATCCTGCCCTGCAGGGGACCCCTGCCCTCTGGCCTTGTGCAGCGGATGCATCATCTCCCGCTTCCTGCCGGGAGGTGAGAAAGGCTGGAAGGGATTCCATGAATCTCAGTGAGGCCTTGGACGCTAGGAGGGGTCACCTAAACCACACAGTCCCCCAGCTAGTAAGGGGCAAAACTCAGACCTGAGAATGGGTCCTGGGCTCCAGGTCCGGGGCTCCCTCCTTTGCACCCACCAGCGTGCAGAACGCTGGGCGAGACCATTAGCCAGAGTGTCAAGCCATGCAGACAGCTGTGTGGACGTTACGGCTTCTCTCTCGGCCTCTTCCCTGCGCGGACCAACATGAACTCCAGGATCACGGGGCTGCTAATGGTCTGAGCGCTCCATGGCCGTCCCAGATGGCCTTCAGGAAGGGGGCGCTGCCCAGAGGGCACGGGAGGGGGTGAACCTCCCACAGCTCCTCGCGGCCCCCCAACAGCCTTCTCCTTTCCCTGCGAGGCATTCCTGGGAGTTGGGGAGGCCCATGAGCCCCCAGCCTCCCCGTGGGTGAGGCAGGCGCCTTCTGGCATTTCTACCTCAAGCTCCCCTTCCAGCGTCTCAAAGGGAGCAGAGTGAAGGTTCTTGAAGCATCCAGGGCAGAGGACTCTTCTGAGGCCAAGCACCCCAGGAGAGCTCAGAGCAGCCCCGCGGAGCAGGGACTGGGGACAGGCCGGCATGGTCGGGGGCCTGGGCCAAGTGCAGCTGTCCCCGGGCACCAGCACCAGGAGGGGTGGCCACCCTTCCCCGAAGAGCCGCGTGTCCCGTCGGGAGTAGGTGAGAGCCTCGCATGGTGACTGTCTGGGTGGTGGTGATGGGCGATGCCTTGCACCTGCTCCCTCCCCCCACCCCTGGGTGACAGTCTCTGCTCCGCCAGCCCGGGAAGCCGGGGCAAGCGCCTCGACTTGTCTGAGCCTCCGAACCGGCATCTTCCAAATAAGACGGGCTAAGGACATCCTGGGTGATGACCCTGCAGAGTGGTGACTGGTTCATCTCACCCCCCGGGGGCCTGCCACACGGGGCGCCCCCATCAGCGGTGACAGCCAGGGCGGGGACACAGGGAAGACATGCAGGGGAATGCGCGGTAGCAAATCTAAGTGTTAAAAATGAAGGGGGCCACGACTTACCAGGTGCACTTGGCCAGGATAGTAGGGTCATCTTGGATTTGTACCCACTTCCCAAAGTTTCAAAAAAAGGTGACGTAAAGAGAAAATGACAGAACTGATTTGTAGCAGAGAAAAATATTTGTAGTGTGGAGAAATGGGTTCCTGACTAACTTATGGAAATTTACATTTTAAATATTTTAAGTGGTTTTCCATTTTTATTTATTTTTTAAATTTTTTAATGTTTATTTTGAGAGCGAGAGAGACTATGAGCAGGGGAGGGGCAGAGAGAGAGGGAGACACAGGCTCTGAACCAGGCTCCAGGCTCTGAGCTGTCCACGCAGAGCCCCACGCAGGGCTCGAACTCACAGACCGTGAGATCATGACCTGAGCCCAAGTTGGACGTTTAACCGACTGAGCCACCCATGTGCCCCCGGATTTTTTAAAAAGGAGGGAACCCACAAATTTAAAATGGCAGGTAGAATTGAGCCTTTAAAAATTAGAAGAGACGGCCATGTGGAGTATTGAGAGTATTATACCAATAAATGTGAAGCCAGAGAGCATGAGTAATTTTCCAGAAAAATAATATTACCTACTCTAACTCAGGAAGAGATTGAAAGTCTGAATAAACCTAAAGCATCAAATAAATGGGGTTGTAGTTTTCTTTTTACAAAGCCATGCGTCTCCAGTAATACTCACATAAAAATCACCAGGCCAGATGGTTTTACCTTCTGCCAGATCTTCAAAGAAAGATAATCCTTACATGATACAAATTGTTCCAGAGGGCAGAGAAAAAGGCAATCTCTCCAAGTCATTTTATGAAACCAGTATAATTTTACAGCTTTGCAATAAAAAACAGACAAGGCTAGTAGCAGAGGGAAAATTACAGGCCAATTTCCCTTAGGGACGTGGGTTAAAATTTTCTAAATAAAATCAGGACACCTGGGGGGAGGGGACCAGAGCGAACTAGAAACAGTCTATCCTAAAAACGTAAGGATGAATAAACACCAGAAAATTTATCACTATATATTTACCACATAGACAAAGGGAAAAAGAAAGTGATTAAGTAGATGCAGGAAAAAAAACGGTGATAAATTCCATCATTTATGATTAAAGACTCTCAGACACCCAGGAAGGGAGCTTTCTTGCCTTGATAAAAGCCAATACTACAGGCTCAGAGTAAGCATCGCATCTGATATAGATCTGATATAGAAACTCTACGATTAGGGAGAAGGTGAGTATGCGTGACTCCAGCCATTGCTCAGCAGAGTACTAGATGTTCTGGGCTGTGCTATAAGACACGAAAAAGAAATTAGAGAGATGAGGATAGCCACGTAGAAAATCGAAACAGTCAACACAAAACCGATACGTATGATACGATAGATCAGGACGTTTGCCTGATTAATAAAAACTGCGCAAATTAACCGTGCCCCCCACACCAGCAATAGTTAGGAGGAAAATATGTAGCGAGGCACTCCTACCTCTCTCCACAGGGGAGTAACTGGGCCTGGACCAGCCCTCCCACTCCGAACAACCAGAAAACTGGAGAGAACAGAAGACACAACTGTTTTTAGACATTGGACAAGAGTCATCCCAGGAGTGTGAGCTCTGAGGGAAGAGAAGTAGAAGAGGTGAACCCTGAGATCACCCCAGCTTTCTGCCTCGGGGGGTGCTCTCTGGCCAGGGGCATGGGAAATGAGAAAAGTCAGGCGGAGCTCGGTGGTGTCCCTGAAGGATGAAACTTCATGGAAACAGCAAAGAACAAGTACTGAGTGGCTGTTGGCTCCCCAATGCCCAGAGCTCACATGAAGCTATATATATATATTTTTTTTAAATACACACACACAGACACACACACAGACACACACACACACACACACACACACACACACACACACTGTGTAGGAACAGAGAAACCAGAATGGAGAGTTTTAAGAGTCCCATGTGTAAACGGGAACTTGACAAGTCAACTGGGAAAAGACAGGCTGTCTAGGAGACGGTTTTGGGAAAACTGGCTCATAATTTGGAGGAAAAATCGGGCTGTGTCCTGTCTTTATCCCACGTAAAAATAGTTCCAGCTGGATTCTAGACCAAACTCTAAAAGGGAAAAAGTATAAAAGTAACAGAGGAAAATATAAGAGGATATCTTTTTCATCCAGGGACATGGAATGACTCATGATCCGAAAGCCACAACATTTCAGGGTGAAAATGTATGGGAGCTGATTACACAAAAACTGAGCGCATCTGGCCACTCACGTTCACAACAGATAAGGCTACGATACCAAAGCTAGCTCTCGGAGGATGACACCCACAGTGTCTAAAACCAGCAAGGATTCAGACTCAGGAAAGGGAGGGGAGGGGAGGGGGAAGGGAGGGGAAGGGGAGGGAAGGGGAGGGGAGGGGGAAGGGAGGGGAAGGGAGGGGAAGGGGAGGGAAGGGGAAGGGAAGAGAGGGAAGGGGAGGGTAAGGAGAAGGGATGGGAGGGGAGGGAAGGGAAGGGAAGGGAAGAAGGGGAAACCCCATTGAAAAATGGGCAGCAGCTGTGAGCAGGCGTTTTGAGAAGGGGAGCCCCAGGATGGTGGGTAAATGAACTAATACTCAAGTTCACTGTCATCGGTGAAATGGAAATTTAAACGTCAGTCAAATCTACTGTGCGTCCGTCAGGTCGGCAGCAATGCGGAGAGTGTGTGATTGCAAGTCTTCGTGAGGGAATGAGGAAACGGGATCCCTCCTGGGCCGCGGTGGAAATGAAACCTGAAACAGCCACCCAGGGAGGGAAGCAGGCGATATTTAGTGAAGCGGGGCAGTCACAGGTCCTGTGACCCAGAGCCCCCACTCCTGGAACACCCCAGAAAACTCCGGAGCCAAGTCCAATGGGGTCAGGCATGGGAATGTTTGACACGGCGTTTTCACGATCCTGGGAATGAAGACACGGAGAAGTAAAATGGGGCCAATGTACGTTATAAAGTTTGAAGCCAACAAACCACTTTTCCGCACAGCCACCTGCAAATACCCTAAAAACACACCGGAAGTGAAGAAACACTCTAAATCACAGCACCGGCTGTGTACATTTAACACATTTAGAGGCAGGGCGCCTGGGGGGCTCAGTCAGTTCAGCGGCCGACTTTGGCTCAGGTCATGATCTCACAGTTTGTGGGTCTGAGCCCTGCGTCGGGCTCTGTGCTGACAGCTCAGAGCCTGGAGCTGCTTTGGATTCTGTGTCTCCCTCTCTCTCTGCCCCTCTCCTGCTCACACTGTCTCCCTTTCTCTCTCAAAAATAAACAAACGTTACAAATTTTTTTAGAAAAGTTAAGTCACAGGATTTAAGCATTAAAGGGGAAATGATGCAATGCACCGATGCAGAGAGAGCCTTTGATTCAAGTCAATACCCTTCACGATTAAGGCACCTGGGTGACTCAATCAGTTGAGCGTCTGACTCGATTTTGGCTCAGGTCACGCATGGTCTCGTGGTTCATGGGATCGAGACTCATCCGTGCTGAGCACCGGGCCTGCTTGGGATCCTCTCTCTCCCTCTCTGCTCTCCTTCACTGGCGCTCATGTGCGCATGCATACTCTCTTTCTCTCAAAATGAACAAATGAATGAATGCATGCATGCATCTCCTCATATTTAAAACCAAGTACATGTGGAGCAACTTCCAGTATGTGCTCCCCGGTGGGGGGCGGGGAAGGGCCCCAGCCTCCTGGGTCATGGCTTGTTGCACACAGAACCGTGGTAAGAGCCCCGAAGCAGGAAATTCGGGGTGCAGGGCTCCCGGAAGTCCCCCGGGGCCCGAGCAATGCAGAATCTCGCGTGGGCCCATTTTCCTGCCACAGGATGGACCAGACTCTGAATGGCAGCCAGACCCCGACGGCCACCAGCAGCCCCGGCGCAGACACGCTGGGCGTGGCTCACGTGGTGCCGAGCGCGCTGGCCGCCTCCACCTGCTTGTGCGGCCCCGCAGGCGACGGCTCGGTGGTCAGGCTGCTGGGCTGCGCGCAGAGGACCCCTTCTGTGTGCACGCCCTCCCCGGGCCGCGGCCCCCCTGCTGGCCCGCGAGGTGCTGCGCCCAGTGAGATATTCTGCCTGCACCGTGGGCCGGAGCCTGCTGGCGGCCACCGCGTGCAGCGCCGCCTCTCTGTCTTCTTCCCCGCCTGGCACCGGCTGCCGTGTGCGCCCTGCTCTGGGCGCTGTCCCTCTGGAGGAATGTGCTGGTCACTCTCTTCTGCAGCAAGTCCCGGCACCTTGGGAAACGCCATGTTTCATGACGGCCACCGTCTTGGGCGACCTCGTTATGGGGGTCTTCACCTCGGGGGAGATCCTGTCTGCTGCCACCCTCCTCGTGCGGGCGCAGAGGGGCTCACGGCTGTGGCGGCCCGCGCGACTCTATGTGGTCGTCCTGGTGCCCGTCTTGGGTTCCTGGTCTGTGCCCGCCGCCGGGCATCCACGGGCTTCTCTGCTATTGGCTGCACCCGCCCCAGGGGGGGAAGGCTCTGTCCGCCGACTCCGCGTGCCTGTCCGCGGCCGTGAGCAGCAGTGCCAACCCCGTCATTCACTTCCTGGTGGGTGGCCGGGGTGGCTGGGGCCTGCGGGAGCCCCTGGGGGCCGTGCTCCACCGAGCACTGATGGAGGAGCCCCAGCTGGAGGGGAAGGGAGGGGAGGGGAGGGAGACGCCCTCCACCGGCCCCAACGAGGTGGGGGTCTGAGCGCAGACCCGCCCTGCCCGGTGCCCGTCCGGCCTGCCGTCGACGGCCCCAAAGACCTGCCTCTCGCCCTGCTGGGGTCCGTCTCCTCCCTGCCAGAAACCTCCCCCCCCCTGCACTGCCCGTCCCGGATCTCACAAGGGGACCAGGAGGGGGAGATGGAATGCAATGGTCAGAGGGCACATTGAGTTTGGGGCCTGTGCTGGCGGCCTCTGCTAACGGGCAACACAACACACCCACAGACGGGAGGCGAAGGCTCGCTCTCCCAGCCGCCTCCCCTCCCCACAATCACGTCCTCGTACGGGAGGCAGGATGCACTTCCCGTGACCTTGAGGCCGGACGCTGGGCCTCGGGCCTGTGCCGGGGACACCAGCTGGCCACGGGGCGACGCCCCAGGTGCCCTGCCGCCCCCCCACCGCATCCTCCACGAGGCCCTGGCTGGCACTTGACCCCTGGCCTTTGCCTGCCGGTCGCCTTGAGCCGCCGTCCCTGGCAGCCCCGGCCTGTCTCTTTGCTTCCTTCCGGGAGGAGGCAGGGGAGCCGCTGGCGGCCTCACTGCAGAGACAACATTGACCTTGGTGAGGCTGCGCCCTGGGAGCGGCCGGGGGCGGGGGGGGCGTGCAGAGACCCACGTGGACGCCAGGCCAGGGTCTGGACCCCGACCTTCCACAGCTTGCCGGAGACACTTCTCCCCTCGCTGGGCTGTGGCCCCAGAGAACATTCAGGACACGTGTCAGGCCTTGCCCCTCACCCACTTTCCTTCTGTCTGTCTCCTGCTTCCAGAACGAGGAGTGGACACTGGTGTTACTTGTCCCAGCGTGCAGTGTCCGGGCCGGGGAGCGTGGGTGGAAAGGGCACGTGACAAGGTGGTCCTTGCGGCGGAGCCTTCTGGAACAATTCCCCACCTTGTCCCAAAAGACAGGCTGCAAGCCCACGGGGACACGGTTCCCACCGTCAGCAGGGAAGAGGAACGTCACTAATGACCTTTAGCCAGTCACCCCACGGCTGATCTCTGAGTCTGTGTGTCTGCACCGCAGGAGGCGGGACAGGGCGCTTCCGGGTCTGGGCCTGGGCTCCACCACCCTGGGCTCCCCTGGGCACTCGCTCACCTGAGCCAGAAGGAGCATGTGAGTTCGGGGCGCCCTCGGTTTCCTGGGTCACCTGCCCTCCCACCTAGAGCCAGCCCCCCAGGTCCGCGTGCCCCCAGGAGGCCTGTGGGGTGGGCGGGGTCCCTTTATCAGTCACTCCAGGCATCTCATGGAGCACCAAGCCCAGTACTGGTCTTGCATGCCATTAGCACTTCATAAGTGCTCACGTGGATGCCTCATGTGCTGGACAGCGGGGCGCTCAGGACGCCGGGTTTTGTCCGCCCCCACACGGCTAGGGTGCGGGACTACGAAGCCGCCCCCACGTCTCCATGACACACCCTGAGCTCCGTGGCCCCTCTCCCACCCGGGCAGAGACCGTGGCCGGTGAGAAGCAGGTGGCTGATAACGAGAACAACCTCGCCCCCCGGGGCAGCTGCATGTGGGAGGGGGGACGCTGGCGATGGCTCATGTGGTCACGTTTGGACACAGCTGTCAGCACAGTGTGTCACCTGAGGCCGTGGTTCCTTTCTACCCCGACTTCTCCTCCGTCAGTCTCGGCCTCAGGCCAGGTGGCACCGGTGTGGCCGCAGGTGTGGGGGTCCGGCTCAGGAGAGGCTGAGCTGACGGGCCGCAGCCTGGGCTTCCTGGGGGCACACGATGCAGTTCAGTCACCTCTGCGTATCACTGGCCATCGCCAGGGGGCATCGCCAGCCGTGAGCCGGTAGCAGCTCGTGGAGAAGAAACAAGATCAAGGGCACACAGGACTGGAAGCCCGTCTGTGGGAAAGGCCTCCAATCACCGGCCGCGGACAACTGGATGGGTTCCCGCCCGTTGGGATTCTGCTCAATCGTGCAGCGTGTGTAACCATGAAACCTGCCGTGCCTTCTTTTTTGACGGGAAATGTGCAGAATACAGTGTCTCATCAGATGCCCTGCCTGCCGGGCCTTGACCTTGGAGCCGGAACATAAGCTACAAAGATGTCCCGCGCCAGGTGCGTGTTTTGTGCGCCCCGGCTCTCGGTGCTTCTAAATGACTGTGATTGATCAGTGACGAATGACGCAGTTGCCTCTCTGCCTTCTCTACAGAGAACAACCACATTTGCTAGAACAAGAACTCTGGGCCACGGGGGCTGGGGGGTGGGCGGGGAACCTCGCCCCCGTCACCCGCTAGCGGTGCGGTCTCTAATTCTTCAGTGCACAAAGCCACTCAGGTCCTCCGCTGAGGGGACAATGACATTCTCGAGGCTCCAAACTACGTTTTGGAACTGGAAAGAAAACAAAAAGAAAAGATCGTTCAAGTTTGGAGTGTATTTTGGAAGATTTGCCCCCCAAATAGTGAGAAATTATAAACCTCTGATTTAGATGATTAAGAAGGGGACCTTCTTTGGTTATCTTTGTTTATTTATGAACAAGTAAGAGAAAGTTCGGATTAAAATTAATCGACTTTGTGGGGCACCCGGATGGCTCTGTTGGTTGAGTGTCTGACTCTCAAGTTCAACTCAGGTCATACTCTCTTGGTCACAGGATTGACTCTGTGATGGGCGTGGAGCCTGCTTGAGATTCTCTCTCTCTCTCTCTCTCTCTCTCTCTCTCTCTCATTCAAAAAATAATTTAAAAATTTAAGGGACTATGAAACAGAAGGAGTAAAGGTAAATATTGAAATCAACAGCCATGCCTGTTTTGGATTCTGTGTCTCCCTGTCTCTCTGACCCTCCCCTGCTCATGCTGTCTCTCTCTCTCTCTCTCTCTCTCCCTCTCTCAGAAATAAATAAAACATTAAAAAAAAAAAGTATTTTGAAATCAACAGCCATTAGTTTTCAACCGAGAACTGAATTTAACCCAAAGTAAGTCACCAAGAGGGAGAGATCATTTTGGAACAGAAGAAACCAAGAGCCTAGTGGATTTCTGATAATCATATAATGAAGAGGAATACATCTCCTAACACCCTGGGAAATATTTACACTTTGTGCCTATTTAACATCAGCCAAGGCAGCTTAAAATCGTAAGTCACCGCCATGGGAAGGAAAGTGACAAGAAAACCGTGAACGAGCATCATCTATTTCAAATTAACTGCTGTGCAAGACAACTGGACGGGCCCTGAAACCTTACTATCCTCCCGTGAAAAACTGGATAGATCTTCCCAGAGTCGACCACACTCCTAAAGATATGTAGGATGTTACCAAGAATGAGTTATGAAGCTAGGAAATATCTATCTCTAAACTATTGATAACACAAGACAATTTTGGGGGGCACCTGGGTGGCTCAGTCGCTCAAATGTCCAACGTCAGCTCAGGTCATGATCTCACGGTTCATGGGTTCAAGCTCTACGTCAGGCTCTGTGCTGACAGCTCAGAGCCTGGAGCTTGCTTCCGATTCCGTGTTTCCCTCTCTGTCTCTGCATCTCCCCCACTCATGCTCTGTCTCTCTCTCTCTCTCTCAAAAATAAACATTAAAAAATAATAATAATAAAATAACACAAGGCAATTTTTGATCAACCATGCTAAAAAAAAAAGATTGAATTATCTCTCGGTTCTCTTCCTGGAAATTTTTCAAAACTGTTGACATGTGAAAAAGCTATCAAAGAGTGTGCAGCAAAAAAGGGTAGAAAAAACAGTGCATATGTTTTCCTGTGTTTCGCATTATTTGTGGTTCTTGTTGCTTTAAAAAAATCTACAGTGGGTTGCAATTTCTCTTCCCACTTTAAATAAATATTCATGGTTGGCTCTAACTTTGTATTTATGATTTTGTATCCTTTTTCTTTTTCTTTTTTTAATGTTTTTTTTTTATTTATTTATTTCTAGGAGAGAGAGAGGGAGACAGCGTGAGCAGGGGAGGGTCAGAGACAGAGGGAGACTGAAACAGGCTCCAGGCTCTCAGATAGTTGTCAGCACAGAGCCCGACGCGGGGCTCGAACCCACGAACCGCGAGATCATGACCTGAGTGAAAGTCGGACGCTTAACCAACTAAGCCACCCAGGTGCCCCTGTATCCTTTTTCTTAAGGGGCGTCCCTCTCTTGTTGATAAGCTTTGGTCCCCACAAAATCTTCCCTGGACGGAGGACAGAGGAATTCCCAAACTCCCAGACAGTGAGCAGGACCCAGGGGGCTGACATAGATCGCTCTCCACCCCCGAGAGTAGGAGGGAACCCGGGACCACAGGGCAGGGGGGCTGCATCTGACAGCACATGATACCTCAGGACAATGCAAAGCTCTGATTTCTTGATTTGAGGTTTGTACTGAAATTTAGGGACCCTCTATGTCAGTGCTGGAGGAAAGTTTTTTTTTTTTTTTTTTTTTTTGGTGGCCCGGAGGCTGAGACTGATTCGGGGTGGGGGTAGGGGGGGACAGAAAATCAAACCTCACAATGCACTTCTGCAATTTCTGAATCAGAACATCTGTCGGGTTCACACTTCACGGGTCTGTTATTCATTCAACAAACACTGGCGGACACTCACTGTGAGCCAGGCATTGCTCACAGGCGGCTGCATGTTTGTCCCTGGAAAAAGAGTCATCAAAAGGGATCCAAAAGCCAAAGGGCAGGCGCTGACCCTGAAAAGCCAGACTTGGTGAGACCCCCGTGGGCTTCTCTGCTGAAAGGCTTCCCTCCTCCCCCGTCTCCCTCCAACCCTGCGGAGAGCCGCCCCTCCCAGGGGCCCTGTTACAGGGAACCATGGTCTTCCCGCCTCTCCTGTGGGGTCATCCTGCCTCGGGCCAGCCCCCTACCTGAGCCAGGCCTGGGGGAGGGCAAAGCAGGAATTCCCTATTAGTCAGCTTCCGGCTGATTTGTGTAGGGCTGGGTCTGGGGGAGCGCGCGGCGGAGGGCACCGGGCCCCCCAGGACCCAGCGGAATGTGACCGCGCACGTGGACGCCATGCCCACGCCGAGGCTGGCTGTGGTCCTAGGCGTCTGCAGCGCCGGCTAACACACCCTGACACTCAGGAAGGCCAGGGGCCCGGGTGACACACAGCCGTCAGCTTAATATAGGCGGAAGGGCCCAGAAGACTTCAGCAGAAAGGAAGGAGTCTACCTGCCACACTCCACCCACCACGGCGCCCAGAGAGGACGGGCAGGGGGGTGTCGAGATGCACGTGGGAAAGGCTGTGTCTAGACCCCCAAACGCTCCGCTCTAAGGGAGGTGTGCGCCTTGGTGTGCGAACAAGAAGGGCACGTACCCACTCCCCATGCAGGGGACCCTCCTCCCCGTGCAGGGGACCCTCCTCTGGCCCCCAGTCTGTGCTTTCAGCCTGTTTGATGGGCTTTTTTTTTAAGTGCATGACATAGTTACTTGTACTACACATTGTGACATGATGGCCACAACCAAGTCTACACACCTGTCACCTCATGTGATTCCCGTGTGAGTGTCTGTTGTAAGGACGCTTCAGGGGTGCCGGGGGGCTCAGTCGGTTGAGTGTCTGACTTCAGCTCAGGTCATGACCTCGTGGTTCGTGAGTTCGAGCCCCACGTCGGGCTCTGTGCTGACAGCTGGGAGCCTGGAGCTGCTTCGGATTCTGTGTCTCCCCCTCTCTCTGCCCCTCCCCCACTCACACTCTGTCTCTCTCTCACTCTCTCTCTCTTGCAAAAATAAATAAACATTAAAAAATTTAATAAACAAAGAAAAAGAACTCTTCAGACCTACCTTCTTAGCAACTCTCAAGCTCACAACACAATGCCATTAACTGTGTCCCCACACGGGCACCACCCCCCAGGACTTGCTCGTCCGACAGCTGGACGTCTGGGCCCTCTGACCGCCACCCCCCGCAGTCTCCGCTCTGCTCCCGGGAGCTCAGCACGTCCGGATCCCACGCTAAGTGCGGTCACACAGGTCTTTCTGATCCAGACTCGCTTCGCCTCGCATGATGTCCGCCGGGCTCAGGATCTCCTTCACAAAAGCAGGATCTCCTTTTTGTGGCTGAATATCCCCTGTAGGCACACACCCCACTTTTAAAACCCATTCACTGGGGCACCCAGGGGTTCAGTCGGTTGAGCCTCTGACTCGGTTTTGGCTCAGGTCATGATCTAACAGTCATGAGTTCAAGCCCCGCACGCGGCTCCCCACTGCCAGTGCAGAGCCTGCTTACGATTTTCTCCCTATCTGTCCCTCCCCAGCTCCCTCTCTCTCTCTCTCTCTCTCTCTCTCTCTCTCAAAATAAACACATAAACTTAAAATTTTTTAAATAAAATCAGATCCAGTCCTCTAACCGCGGACACCCGGGTTGTCTCCACGTCTCAGCTGCTACGAATAACATGACATTGAATGTGGACGCAGGTACCTCTCTGAGACGCTGACTCCGTTTCCCCTGGGAAATTCCCAGAGGTGGGGTTGCTGGAGCATCGAAAGTCCTCGTTTTAATGTTTTGTGAAGCTCCTCGCGGTTTCCCTCACTGGCGGCTCCAGGCTCCCGGTCCCGGGTGGGGGGGAAGGTAATGTGGCATCTTGAGCCACAGAAGCCAAAGTGGCCCGTTCCTGCAAAACTTTTGTTTCATCAGACAACTAAGGGCATAGACATGGCCCTTACTGGGTTAAATGGTCCCCCCAAAATTCATGTTCACCCAGAACCTCAAAATGTGACCCTGTTTGAAAATGGGGTCTGCAGGCGTAATTGGGCAAGAAGTGGCCGCACCAGGTCGGGGGCGGGGCCCTAAACCCAGTGACCCATGTGTCCTTACAAGATGGTCCTGTGAAGAGTCACAGAGACGCAGAAAGGAGGGGCCATGTGAGGGCGGAGGCAGAGCTCGGGGTGAGGTGCCCCCAGCCGAGGACGGCCGGTGGGGGGCTGGGACCCTAGGGAGCCGCCAGCAGCCGGGACAGAGGCAACAGACAGATTCTTCCCGAGGGCGCCAGGGGGACCAGCCTTCCAACACGTTGATTTCAGACTTCTGGCCTCCAGAACCACGCGAGAATGAATTCCCAGCGTTTAACACCCCGGATTTGTGGTCCTATGTTGTGGCCGCCCCAGGGCTGACACAGACGCCCAGGAACCTGGAGAGAAGGCACCTCGGCCTCCAAGCGCCAGGAATTCGGTGGCTCCCTGATGTGCTTCTCTAATCACTGTCTTTCTGTTTCTTTTCTCTCCTTTTCCCCTGAAGCCAGACAGGGTTGATTGCGACTATCTTATTCTTGTTGTGTGACTGCGACTGCGTAAGTAAAGATGCCGGAGGCTGCGCGAACAGAACCGAAAGTCAAAATCGGCAAAAGGGAAAAGGAATTGAGTGGCTCTTATAACTAAAAACTTGACGGGGCGCCTGGGTGGCTTAGTTGGTTAAGCGTCTGACTTTCGCTTAGGTCATGATCTCGCGGTTCGTGGGTTCAAGCCCCGCGTCGGGCTCTGTGCTGACTGCCAGGTCAGAGCCTGGAGCCTATTTCAGAGTCTGTGTCTCCCTCTCTCTCTGACCCTCCCCTGCTCACGCTGTCTCTCTCTCTCTCTCTCCTAGAAATAAATAAAACATTAAAAAACAAATAACTAAAAACTTGAAAACATAACATGGCTTCAGGCACAGGTGGATCCAGGTGTCATCAGCCCCCCATACGGGCTGAGAACTTCACTCTCTGCCCACTCGTTGCTGGGCTAATGGGTCCCCCTTCTCGGGCCTCCATTCTGCCCTGCTCTGCAGCCCCCAGAAGGAGAGACCTTTCACCACTGAACGCCCGGGACCGACTCTTCTTGGATAAATTAGATTTTAGTCCCACTGAACCGGCCAAGGGGATGGGATGTTGGGTTTGTCCCAGCTCGGAGAGTATCACACACATAGGGACCGGAGGTGCAGCCTCTGCGTACACACAGTCCACCATTTCCTTGGGTCCAACTCAAAGCCAAGTCTTGCCCCCCCCTCCCACGGACACCGCATGCCATGAGGCCCCCCTGCGCCCCAGCTCTGGCTCCCCAGGCCTGCTTCCGGCTGGGCCCCGCATTCGCTGTTCCGGGGTGGGGCTGAGCGGAAGCTAACCTTCCCATCGAATGTCGAAGAATGTGACCCGCACAGAACATTGGTAGACGTGCTGCCCCCCAAATTCCGGACGGCCCGGCAAATCCAACGGCACCCTACACACACGCACGTGCAAAGGAGGGGAGGCCGTCTGCCCAAAGTAGGGCAGTGGCCGGCGGGAGTGCAGTCCAGCCCTGAGCCATCCGGGGCCGCCCCCCTGCGTTCCGGGTTGTGTGGGGGCGTCTGCTCAGTGATAAAAGTCACTGCTTCTGTATTTATGGATGAGCGAGTTCCTTTGGGACTTGATTTCTGTTTCCCCAGGAGGGCTCATCTGGCCTTCCCATCCCCAGGTCACAGCCGAGGGGCCAGACGGCTCTGACGGCACGGACGGCGTCCAGCTCCCCAGGCAGGAAGTGTGCACACGGGGACTCCCCCAGGTTTGGTAGGATCCCCCTTTCCCGGGTTCGCCGCCTGCTCCGGGCTCAGGCCGCTGGACCCTTGGCCCCCCTGAATTGCTGACCTCAAAGCGACGGAAGGACCTCTCTCCCCACATTTATGATTCCTATTTCCAGATGGTTCGGCTTCCGGGAGGCTGGGGTGGCTACTGGAAAGGCGCCGAAGCCTCTGAGATCCTGACCTTCCCCAGCCATCTTCCCAGGGCTCCATTATGGGATGCGTTGTGTCCCCCAAATTCCTAGATTGGAGTCCCAACCCCAGTACTTCACAAAGTGCCTGTATTTTGAACGAGGACCTCCGAAGAGATGATTAAGGTGACATGAGGTCACGGGGGCTCACCCTGATCCCGTGTGACCTGGGTCCTCGTAAGAAGAGGGGATCAGGACACAGACACGCACGGAGGGCCGGCCCCGTGAGGACACGGGGGGAGCACGGCCGTCCACACACAAGGAGAGAGGCCTCGGGGGCCCAGCCCTGCCCCCGCCCGGCCCTTCGGCCTCCAGGACGGGGACGGGGGATCCTGTTGTGTCGGCCCCCGTCTGTGGTATTAGCTACGGCGGCTGAGCAAACTCAGTTACACCGTGTGAGCACAACACCCAGCGTGTACGCAGACAGCGTTTGCACAGCGACTTGCCGCCTTAGCGGGTTTGCTAGCGTCTGGCCGGGCGGTGTGGCAGGCTCACTGCGCGTGCCCACACAGACCCCATGTGTCCCCCACTCTGGGTCTAAAGCAGCGACAGCTCAGACTCTGTCGTTACAGAAACTGTCTAAACTCGATCAAGCACAGCCCTTCGCAGAGGTTACCCGGCATCCCCAGTTAAAATGGGCAGGTCGGGGCGCCTGGGGGCTCAGGCGGTTAGGCGTCCGACTTCAGCTCAGGTCATGATCTCACGGTTTGTGAGTTCGAGCCCCGTGTCGGGCTCTGTGCTGACAGCTCAGAGCCTGGGGCCTGCTTCGGATTCTGTGCTTCCCTCTCTCTCTCTCTCTGCCCCCACTCTCTCTCTCTCTCTTTTTCTTTCAAAAAATTGAATAAACATTACAAAATTAAAAAAACAAACAAACGTGCAGACCGAGGGCTTGCTTCAGGCATAGCTGGATCTTGGCGCGATCAAGAATCTGTTCTCATCTCTCACCCTTGACTTCCTTCTCAACTGCTGTTCCGGCTGGTGCCAGGCCCGCGACGGGAAACAGTCTGCGGAAAACCGCACGCTGCCCCAGGGTCCCAGAGCGAGGCCCCAGGACTGACAGCTAGATGGACTCGAGCCGCGTGCCCATTTCCGAGCCGCTGACTTGGTCAAGGAGGTGAACTATGCTCTGGCTAGCCTGGGATGAATGGGAGCCCGTGGGCCCACCTGAAACACAGAGGTAAGGGGAAAGCCAGGGGGTCTTCTCAGAGGGAGAGGGCACTCGTGCTGAGCAGGAGGAATAAGCAGATGTCCCTGCAGTGACTGGGGCTGACTGGAGCCCGGTCCGGAGTCCCAGCTCCTCCTTCTCCCCACGTGTGCCCTTCCAGACTCCCCACCGGACTCTCCCGCCAGCTGGTGTCGGCATCCTTCCCACGCTCCCTCTCCGGCCCCTCTCCAGCGGTGGACCAGGATCAGGAGAATTCATGCCCACAGCCTAGAAGGTTCTCAACTGCTGGCCGGCCAGGGGTATCGGGATCTCGTGTGGCCGCTGTAACAAATGACCACAAACCTAGTGGCTTAAAACAACACGAATCGATTATTTTATGGCTCTGGAGGTCACAGGGGGGAAACGGGTCCCCGGGGTGGAAGTCCAAGGCTGTGTTCCTTCCGGAACTTCTAGAAGAGGGTCCACTTCCTTGTCTTCTCTGCCTTCTAGAGGTGACCGCATTCCTCGGCCTGTGGCCCCGTATCACTCCGGCCTCCACTCTGTCCCCCTGTCTGTCTTATAAATTCCCTGCCATCACCCGTCCCGTGGCCTTCGTTTACCCACACCCGCAACGTTCCCTTTCCACGCGAGGTAACACATTCACAGTCTGGGAGGCAGGACCCTGCATTAGCTTCCTGGGCCGCCCACAGCAGAGGACTGAGTGACGGCTTAAAAAATGGCTTGCAGGGCACCTGGGGGGCTCAGTCGGTTGAGCGTCCGACTTTGGCTCAGGTCATGATCTCGCGGTTCGTGGGTTCGAGCCCCACGTCGGGCTCTGTTCTGACAGCTCAGCCTGGAGCCTGTTTCAGAGTCTGTGACTCCCTCTCTCTCTGACCCTCCCCTCCTCACGCTGTCTCTCCCTCTCTCTCAAAATAAATAAACATTAAGAAGAAGTTTTTTTAAGGCTTGAAATGTATTGTCTTGGTTCTGGGGCCAGAAGTCCGAGGTGAAGGTGAAGGTGACGTTGTCGTCAGGCCGCGCCCTCCGCGGCGCTAGGAGAGGACCCGTCGGCATCTGTCTGGCTTCTGGGGTGTCCCTGCGCCCCTCGCCGTTCCTCAGCTTGTGGACCCATCGCTTCAACCCCGTCTTCGCGCTGCCCTTCCTCTGCTGCGAGTGTGGGTCCGATTCCCTCCGCGAGGACGCGGTCCCCTTGGACCAGGGCCGCCTCCGTGGCCCCATCTGCGCTGTCACATCTGCAAAGACGCTATTTCCAAATAAGGTCACATTCGAGGGTCCTGGGCTTCAGGGTCCCAACGTGGGGCGTGACCCTGCCTCCCCCACCCCTACCCGAGGATGGTGGCCGTCTGAAGGCGGGAGGTGGGCCAGGCCGCCCTCCCCACCGCCCTTCGTGGCACCACCTCACCCGATTCTCACACGGAAGTGACAGAACCTGGAGTGAGGCTCCGACCGCCTGGAGGCTGAGCCAAGGCCGCTTCCAGTTAGAGCCCTGGCGGCAGCGGCCCCGGGTCCAGCCGGCGGTTCTGTGCTGCGGCCCCTGCTTGGAGGAACTTCATAGAACCAGAAATACGAAGGGACGGGAGCCGGGCAGCCTCCCTCAGCCCAGCGCACCCAACACACACGCACACACACGCACGCACACGCGCACGCACACGCATGCACACGCACACGCACACGCACACGCCCCGGGCCGCAGCCCTCCGCTGCCCCTGAGGGCTCAGTGCTGCACCTTCCTGGGCGCAGGGACCCTGCTCTGTTCCTCCAGGTCCCCACAAAGCCAGTCCTCCTCCGGGCGGGAGCCGACGGGGCGCAGCTCAAGGCAGGCCTGCCTCCCCGGGCGTCCCGACTCTGTGCCCGTTTGTACCTCGGCCCCTCTTCCCGCTCCCGGACGACGGGGATCCTGACCCCAGGGATGGGACTTCCGGGAGCATCCAGAGACCAAGCTGGTTCTGGCCAGGGAAGCAGCATGGACAGCGGGTCGTGGGCGGCCGGGCACCTCGTCCGAGGACGGGACACGGCGGCGGCGGCAGCGGGAGGTGGGAAGGGCAGGGCGCGTGCTGGTCGGGAACCCACAGTGGCCCCGGCTTCGACTCTGCTCTCGGCCACTCGCTCACTCCCCGGGGGACCCTGGCCGCTCCTCTGACCTTGATGGCATCCCCCTTCCCTTCTGCCCACGGAGACAGCCACTGCGCCTGGGGACACGCTGGCCCAAGCTGTCCGTGCGCGGGAGGCGCCCAAGCGGAGAGCGGACCGCTGTCCCTCCTCGGTCCGCTTGTATCTGGAAGACACAGTAAGCTTCCGCTTGTTCAAAGAAAGAATTCAAAATGGAAGGAGGGGGGTCTTTTCCTTCATCTACTTCAATGGAAAGAAAATAGGTGGGGAAAAACAACTGATTCATGGGCGGAAAAAAGCTGATTTCAGGCCATTTTTGTTCTCCTTTTAGACTCCACTACTTCACCAGCACAAACAACAGAGGAACTAAAATTCCTTCCACCCCGCAGGCTTTCCTGAGGCGGCTGTTTGTGCTGGAAAGTGAGGGACAGGCGCGGGGCCAGCTTCCCGGGCCCAGCATGGGTGGGGGGCCGAGAACATTCCTGCACAGCCAGCCTCAGGGCCGGGGGGGGGGGGTCCTCCTGGCAGGTGACCCGCCACCTGTGTCCCTCTTATTCGTCCGCGGCACACCCTCCGTGGCCGGTTGTACGGCTCTGTGCCGTGCTGACAACGCTCTTAAGGGCAGTGGCCGCCACACCAGGACTTCCACGGTCAGTGTCAAGTTCAGTGTGAAGGGCGCAGCCCAGGGCCCCTGTCGGCCAGGGCAGGGGGCCCGGCGTTAGCAGTAGCTGGTTAGCACGGCCCCCGACCAGAGGCGAAAGCACCCCCGACTCCATCAGGGAGACGCTTCATGCAGAAGGGTGCAGGGTCCGGATGGTGCCCCCAAAAAACCTGTCCACGTCCTAAGCCCTGGTCCCTGTGAACACGGCCTTATTTAGAGGAAGGAGCTTTGCCGGTGGAGTCCAGTACAGGGTCTCACGATGAGATTGTCCTGGATCACGGGGAGGACCCCAAACCTGGACGGGTGCCTTTCTGAGAGACACACAGGACAGAGACCCGGGCAGAGGCCACGTGACCACAGAGGCCAAGGCTGCAGGGACGAAGCCACGACCCCCCCCCGAACCCCAGGAGCAGGAGGGGTGGAGAGGGACGCCCCCAGAAGCTACATCCGGGCCGTGGGGGACGATAGCCGGCCACAGCAGCCTCCCTGGCTCTACTCCTCGCCCTGTGGGTCCCTGCTGCGTGAGTCACGCTGAGGCCTCCCCTGGGGTCACATTCCACAGTTCTCTCACCCGCTCAGGACCAAAGGCTGTCCCCCGGCCCCTGTTAGCCCCGAAGAGGCTGGAATGCACCCGCAGCACACACTTCTTCCAAGGAAATTCCTTCCCTAATTCGCTCCCCCAAGTCCTCCCTCTGACCCCCGACTGCCTCATCTCCCTGAGGACCCAAGGGCGCGGCAGCCTCGGGGGTGGGGGGCCCGAACACGGGTCCTAGGGAGGGGACCCCAAGCCCCAGGGGCGTGTGGCCGGTGTGGTGGCCCGGGGTGGCACGCAGAGGGGCCCCTGGTGGGGGGGGCCTTCATGCCCTGCAGCTGCCTTCTCGAAACTTGTCACAATGTCGTCTGGAATTTGTATTTGTCCAAGTGAAGTCCGATAGGACAGCGTGACGCCCGCCAGGGACGCAGGGCTGTGGCTCAAGGGGCCCTGTCGATGCGTCCGCCACCCTGCCTGCCAGGGGGCCTCTCACCCTGGTCTCCAAACTCTGAACCCCCTTTAGATTGTCGGCCTCACAGACCCGGCGACGGTAACACTCTCGAGCTTGGCTAACAAACCGAACCCTTCCGTCAGCCCCCGTGCAGGAACCTTACTGCCCTGTGTTTACAGATGAGGAAACTGAGGCAGCAGGGTTCTGGGACTTCCTCAGGGGACACCAGGTAAGGAGCAGAGCCAGGGTGTAACCCCAGGTGGCTTGGCCCTGTGGTCCCCCAGGTCCCCACCACTCTGCACTCTCTCCTGCCACCGGGAGCGGTGACATTCAGTGCCAGGTGACGTGGTGGTTCACAGGGGCACCGGGGGACCCCCACTTGTTGGGCTCACCCAGTCTTCCACGTTCACTGCCTGCCTCCCTCCCCACGTTGTTCTGAGCTCTGCTGAACCCCCCACCCATGCCCACCAGCATCCAGGACCACATGGGGACCCTGGCTCCAGACTAGGGACCCTCCAACAGCTTGTCACTGTCACAGCCCAGGAGATGACAGTTCGGCCACTGTACCCCCGGATGGCTGGCAATGTCCCCCTTTACACATTCTGGGCTCCCCTGGGCACCCCAGCCTGGAGCTCTGTGCTCAAGGGAGGGGCCCAAAGGGCAAAAATGGCAATTCCTTTTTTTTTTTTTTTTTAGTGTTTATTTATTTTTCTGAGAGAGAGAGAGAGAGTTGGCAAGAGCGGCAGAGAGGGAGGGAGACAGAGGATCTGTCAGCACAGAGCCTGATGCGGGGCTCGAACTCATGAACCACGAGATCATGACCTGAGCCAAGGTCCAGCACTTAACTAACTGAGCCCCCCAGGCGCCCCATTCTTCAACAAGACGCAAAGCCAGCTCGGTCACAAAGGTGATTTTTTTGAAAACCAAGGCTTTTGCTTCACAAGATGGGTCTTTTGGAGTAAAAAAAAAGAGAAAAGTAGAATCATCCAAACTCGGCACATAGAGTCTGGCCGCACACACGAGACGGTGAGGAGTGCCTGAGGAGGGTCCCGTGGGCCGATCTGAGTGTCACCGGAAACCCGGGGCCGGTGACTTCCCGGCCACCCCCCCACCCCCGGTCACACCTGGAGGTGGACGAGAAGAGGGACAGAGTGGGCACTTCTGCCGACTTCCCTGCACGGGCCACACGAGGACACTGAGGACCACACACCCCGACTGGGAGTGTGCTGAGCCCCCCCCACCCTGCCCAGCCTGCAGCTGCCTCCGCTCTGCTGCTCTACACGCCCCTCCCGTTTCTTCTTCCAGAATATTCTAAAGCAAATCCCAGGTACAGTATCATTTCACTCCTCAGTTGAAGACTCCTATTTGCACGCACCACCAACCCCCCCAGCGTGCTAAGTCCCTCTAAGCATCCAACACACGGCTTCCCTTCCAGGCCCCGAGGGAAAGATGGCCGGGCAGGGCTCCCCCTTCCCCATCCCCTCCCCCCCACCCCCCCACTGGAGGGCCACTCAGCCTCTGACTGGAAAAGGGTAGCCCGGAAGACAGGACCTGATGGGGACAGTGTTTCTAGGAGCGCTGGCCCGGGCACCAGGGTGCTGGGAAGGGAGGGGGCATCCGGGGCCATGGGACCCGTCAGGACCATGGGTCTCTGCGCCAGCCCCCTTCACCCAGAGACCTGCATGCCAGAACAGGGAGCAGAGGTGGGCATAGCCCCCAAGTGATGGCCACTCTGCTGGGTCAGTGCCCCTCAGGAGACATACCCCAACCCTGCACAGACCATGCATACAGCAGGCATTTAACATATGCTTGACCCAGTGACAATAACACTATTGGCTTGCAAGAGGCGGGACATCCTCACTTCCTTCACACTCTCCTTTGGGCCCTTGCCCACCTCCTACACACACCCCTGGGCAGCAGCAGTCACGCCCACAGCCTGCAAGGGGTCCCTGCTTCACCCTCCCCGGCTTACTCCAGTCCACCAGGCATCTGCCTCAGGGCCTTTGCCCTTGCTGTGCCCGCTGCCGGGAATGCCTCTCCCCAAGCCGTGCACAGAGCTCTCTTCTTCACCTCCCGCAGGTCGCTGCTCAAACATCACCTCTTCAGAGAGCCCTCTCCTGATCACCTGACCTAAAACAGTGTGATACACGGGGCACCTGGGGGGCTCAGTTAAGCATCCGACTCTTGATTTCAGCTCAGCTCATGATCTCATGGTTAGTGGGCTCAAGCGCCTCCTAGAGCTCCGTGCTGACAGCTGGGTGCGGCCTGCTTGGGATTCTCTGTCTCCCTCTCTCTGTCTCACTTCCCTCCCTCTCTCTCTCATTCTCTCTCTCTCTCAAAAATAAATACTTTTAAAACTGTGTTTCACATACACATACACCCTGCTTCATTCCCCTGGTGTGCTCACCACCAACCGGTATGTTGCATGTTTACAAGTTCACCAAGAGGGCAGGGGTCACGATCATTCTGATCACTGCTGGCCTAGGATGATGCTGGGCAGAGAGGGGCCCAGGACGTGCTTGTGGAATTCCCACTGGTAGGCACATTGTGGGAGTCCAGACAAGGGATGGGGAGCTCACATCCAGAGTCACCTCCCAGAGGGCCCTTCTCAAATATAATACCTAAGCGTCCTCTCCCACACCTGTGTGGGAGCACTGTTCCTGTGGGCACACATGTGTGACTGTGTCAATAAGAGAGAGTAAGGAGTGTGTCTACCTGTTGGTACACATCTGTGAGTGCAAGTGTGTCTACAGTACAAAACCGACACCATCTCAGCTGGTGCCAGCCACTGCTCTCCAGCTATTTCATGCATCTGTGAGGTTTTTTTCTCCCCTCAGTGGGGCAAATTCCCCAAGAGGAGGGCCTCTTTTCAGCCTTGTCTAAGGCTGATGGCAAGACTGAAATCCATTAAAAAAAAAAAAATCTGACTTCCAGAATGAAAAAACAAGTCCATGCATGAGGTGCTACCTTGCTTTATCAATTTTGAGATGATGTTATTTGAAGCATATAACTTTAGGAGTGTTACATCATCCTGGGAGTTGGAGCTTTGGTGATACATTATGAACTTACCATCCTTGATCCTAGTCGTGTTATTCCTTACCATCTATTTTGTCTGATATGAATTTGGCTCCACCAGCTTTCTTTTGGTTGGCACTTGTATCTTCTTGCCTCCTTTGACTTTCAACCTTTCTGTGCTCCTGTTAGATACAATACTTGTAAACAACTGAGAACTGGGTTGAGTTGCACCTTTGAAAATTAAACCCACCACTACAGTGAGCAGGCCTGTGTCCTAGATCCCCCATCCCACCTAGGAGTCAGTCCTAAAGAGTTGTACAGGCGAGCAAGTGGGAAGGCCCAGCCCTCACTAAGTTGTTACAGTGATCGAGGGAAAGGACTGGCTTTGACCCTAGCTCCATCACCACTGTCCTGGGTGTCCTTGGGCCCATCTTGCACCCTCTCTGAGCTGTCTTCTCATCTCTATAATGGGAACAATCCGTCCTCTACCAGTCTTCTATGTGGAAAGGACGCCCAGCTCCCGCATCCATCGCTGGGCACTGAGAAGCATTATCCCAAAGGTGGAATCCTGGGTCTCTCCAGTGAGGGGCCTGTGGTGGGTTAGAGCTGTGTGGGCACAGCCCAGCCCTGCCTGAGCCATCCCGGGCCCTCTCCATCCTGTCCCGGGCCCACCGAGGGTCAGGTAAAAGATGCCAACCCTCAAGGAGACTCGCAGGCTCCCAGAGGATGAGCTCTCATCCCAAACAAGGCCATGACTTACTTGGCTCTTGCATCGCCTATCTGTCATTTTGGGTGGCAGGGCTGTACCCATCCTTGACTGGGGAATTCCACTTCAGACTTGGAGAGCTCGGGGCTTGCTCAGGGAGAGTAAACAGAGGGCAGTCAGGACGGCCAGGGGCACGTGGATGACCGGGAGAGGTCGAGATGGCCGGTGGAGGCCAGGACGACAGTGTACAACGTCCCCTCCAGTCCACTCCGCTGCCAAGACCCCCTCCTCACAGAGGCTCCTTTCACCTTTTTTTTTTTTTTTTTTTTTGCCAAAGGGAACACTGCTGCCTTTTCCAGACCTGGCACACTGCAGTCTGACTTGGGGCAGAGCCAGGGGTTCGAGGCAGGGGGAAAAGCAGAGAGAAAAAGACAAATGGCCTGTCCTCTCCCTAAGCCTTCCTCCTCCGCAAACTCCTCTCCCTTCCCAAGCAGTGATGGGGAGCGGGGAGAAGGGAAGAAAGGGCCACTTCGGAGGGCCCCAAGGCCCTGTAGTGAGGGTGCATGCCGAAGCATCTGGGCCCCCCCCCCCGAGAGAGCCGCAGGGGCGCCCCGGCACAGGGACCCCCTCGCAGGGCGCTGAGCCCTCTGAGTGACCTGAGGCTGCCTCTCCTCCGGGCCGGGCCGTTGATCCCGCACAAACCTTGGTCACAGGGAGACGGACACGACTCGGCCGCCCCCCCCACACCCCTCCCGCTCCCGCAAGCCCCACGCCTGCCACTCGGCCCCGCCCTGGCCACGCCCAGACAAGCCCCGCCCCAAGCCCAGCACCCACCCTATCAGGTCCCCTCCGGGTAAGCCCCGCCCCGGGCTCCACCCGGCTCCACGCCCACACACGCTCCAGCCCCGCCCACACACGCTCCAGCCCCGCCCACCCCCAGCCCCTCCCAGCCCCACCCCCAGCCCCACCCCGAGCCCCGCTTTGCCAAGCGGCTCCGCAAGTAAAGCCCCAAGTACACCACCCCCACGCTGCCGCGGGCGGTGCCTGGCCGGCACCCTCCGCCTGCTCACAAGGACGCCCCCGCGGCGCTGCAGAGGCCTGTGCCGGGCAGAGGAGCCGGGCTTCACGCTCAAAAGCCTCCGGCCGGAGCCCCCTCCATGCAAACTGCCTCCATCACATCCCCACGCGGGATCCCCTGGCCTCTGGGCCTTGGATCCCAGGGGCGCCTGGGACCAGCCTCCCCCTACCCACCCAGGGTGCTGAGTAAGGCCCCTTGGCGTGAAGACTACAACAACCGCCCCCCCCCCCCCCCCCCCCCCCCCCCCCCCCCCCGCCCCCATCCCCAGCTGCGACACTGACCCAAGACTTCCCATTCCGGGGAATTTCCCCCTGGGAAGGACTCCGCTACATCAACCCTATCGGGCCTCAGTGAAGATGACGAGAGAAAGCAGGCGAAGGCCAGGCACCGGAGCCACTCAGCACGGGGTCATTAAGCAGCAGCTGGGAGCTGCAGGCAGGCAGGCACCCTCACTGGGGCCGGGGTCGGTTCCAGGACCCCGCCCCCCCGTACCCAACAGCAGTGTTATGAGCACCCTCCTTCTACAGCTGAGGCAGCCGGGGTTGGGGGGGAGGTAAGGGGGCAGCAGGAGTGGACCCTGAAGCCAGGAATTTAGCTCCAGAATCCATGAACTCAACCCACACGCTCTTCTGCCTCCAGAGGGTGAGGCCCCCCCACTGGGAAAGCGAGTCTGTATATCACGCTCTTCAGCAAACTCAGAGCCCAGCACAAACTCGCACTGGTCAGCAGATGCTTAGTATTCTCCATCGTAACACAAACCAACCTCGGGGTTGTATCCAGAGACAAGGCCAAGAACAGGAACGAGGTGCGATTCTGAAGACTGGAGGAAAAGTGGCAGCACCCGCGGCTCAGAGCAGAGAGACCCCCCCAGCTCGCAGGGCAGAAGGCTGGAGGGTTCTTTACCGCGCAAGTGAGCTTCCTGTGGCTGCTGTAATGACCACAAACTTAGTGGCTTCAAACAACCCAAATGCATTATGGTACGGCTCAGGAGGTCCGAAGTCTGAAATGGATCGAGCAGGGCTGACTTCTTTCTGGGAGCTGTAGAGAATCCGTGTCCTTGCCTCTTCCGGGTTCTAGTGGCCCGTCTGCATTCCCTGGCTGCGGTCGCTCCTCCACCCTCAAAGCCAGCAAGCTGACACCTCCAGATCACTCCCTCTGCTCCATCACGTCACCTTTTCGGTCTCTCACATGCCTGCCGCCCTCTTTAAGGGTTTATTAGGCCCACTGGGATAATCCAGAATAATCTATCTCAAATTCCTTAAATTAATTACACGGGCAAAGTGCCTTTTGCCATTAAGGTCACATATACACAGGTCTTGGAGAAGAGGACACAAACATTTTCGGAGGGGCCATTATTCTGTCTACCATACTGTGGGAAACGGCCTGCCCAGGAGATAATACCTACAGACAGTGTGTAGGGTTTTCCCAAAGAAGCCAATGGTCCCTTCCCTCTAAACTGCTAGGGAAACCAGTAATCAACTCACCCTGCCCTCCACCCAGGAGCCCCTCAATATTTTTTCAACAATTAAAAATGGAAAACCCAGGCATTTGGGTGGCTCAGCTGCTTAAGTGTCTGACTTGATTTTGGCTCACGTCATGATCTCATGGTTTGCGAGTTGGAGCCCCACGTCAGGCTCTGTGCTGGCATGCAGAGCCTGGTTGGGGTTCTCTCTCTCTGCCCCTCCTCTGCTCACGTGCTCTCTCTGGCACGTGCGCGCTCTCTCAAAAATAAATAAACTTAAAAATAAAATAAAATAAAAATGGAAAACCCATTCTTAGCTTGTGGGCCATACAAAAGAGGTGCTGGGCCAGATTGGGCCAACAGGCTACATGTACCAATTCCTGATCAAAGAGCAAACACTGGAAGAATAGTTTACTAAAGTATGGAGAGCCCCATGATGCAATACTGTGAGACTCTTTAAAATGACAGTTGTGGGGGCGCCTGGGTGGCTCAGTGGGTTAAACATCCGACTCTGGCTCAGGTCATGATCTCACGGTCCGTGGGTTCAAGCCCCGTGTCGGGCTCTGTGCTGACAGCTCAGAGCCTAGAGCCTGTTTCAGATACTGTATCTCCCTCTCTCTCTGACTCTCCCCTGCTCATGCTGTCTCTCTCTCTCAGAAGTAAATAAAACATTTATAAATAAATAAGTAAATAAATAAATAAATAAAATGACAATTGTGACAAATACAAAAAACATGGGACATGTTTGTGACTCAGTGAAAAATCGCAGAACATACAAGGGGTTGAGCAGCCGGATGGCGATTATGCAAAATGACACAAACATCTGGAGGTCGGTCTGCACACCATGAAAACAGCTGTGCTGAGTTCGCACTTCGTTGTTTCTGCACATTTTTCTTCAAGAACCAATATAACGATTCCTGGCTCCTGTCATAAAACAAAATTTCAGAGGCTAGGGGAAGTGGCACGGCCAGCAATTAAAATAATAACTTTTGGGGGCACCTGGGTGGCTCAGTCGGTTAAGCATCCGACTTCAGCTCAGGTCATGATCTCACGATTCACGGGTTGGAGCCCCATGTTGGGCTCTGTGCTGACAGCTCGGAGCCTGGAGCTGCTTCGGATTCTGTGTCTCCCTCCCTCTACCCCTCCCAACTCACACTCTGTGTCTCTCTTATAAAATGAATAATCATTAAAAGTTTTTTTAATAAAAAAAATAACTTTTGGGCACACATGGATTTTAACCCTGCTCTGGTCCTTAACCACGCTGGGGCCTTGACTTTGCTAAGCCCCAGCTCCCTCTTCAACGGGCGCTGGGAGCGGGCAGTGAGCACGGCCCCCAGCACTTGGCGGATTCCCCAAAGCGGGGGCTCGGCTGGTGCTGCTCGCTCAGGGGGGCCCCTCCCATGGCGAGCCTTCCTCTGTGCCTCCCGCGTCACCGTCCCACATGGCCCTTCCCAACGGTGAAACAGTCGTGATGGTCAGCGAGGGCTCCGCAGGCACCCTCAGCCTGTCCGCGGGCCCGGCCCCAGCTCCTCCCTCAGAGCCACAGGGGAGAGGCGGGGAGGCCGGGCCGGTCTTCTCACTGTCCTGTGCCTCTGTGTCCTCACTGGACAGATGCAGCACGGCCCCCCTCACACAGGACGGTAAGGGGATGGGAGAGTTATCAAGAGCCCGGCTGAGAGAAGGAAGTTCCATGTGCTTTTCAAGAATCCAGGGGACGCAGAGCGACCACAGCGGCCAGCTCGCACGCTCGCAGCTCCACAGCCAAGACGCGGAACTATGTCCACGTAAAAACCTGTCCCGTGGAGCCTGGCTGGCTCAGTCGGTGAAGGACATGACTCTCGATCTCAGGGTTACAAGTTCGAGCCCCACACTGGGTGTGGAGATCACTTAGAAAAGTGAAATAAAATCATAAAAAAAAAATTAATTAATAAAAGAAAACTTGTACACAAATGCTCACAGCAGCACTATTCACAACGGCCAAAAAGTGGAAAATATCCAAACGTCTACCAACTGGGTGGATAATCATGAGTGAACAGATACGGTGTGGCCTCCCGGTACAACGAAATAGCATTCAGCCGCCAAAAAGGACACTATCCTGACCCCCGGAAGAGGCTTGCCAACGCTCTGCTCGGCACACGAAGCCAGATGCAAAGGCCACACACTGTGTGACTCTGTTCCTATGAAACGTCCAGAACTGGGAATCCAGAGACAAACAGGTCTGTAGGGCCTGGGAGTAGGGGTGGGGGGTGCTCATGGACGGGGGCAGGGGGAGGGAGGAACGGGATGGGGGTGTCAGTGTTCAGGGGGAGTTTCCATCTGTGATGGCCACACACAGTGCGTATGTACTTAATGCCACCAAGTTGACTTTTTTAAAAGGGTTCAAGAGACAAACTGTATTGTCGTTTATCACCAAAAAAAAGAAGAGGCAATGAGACCCCCCCACCCCGTGCTCCTGAGTGAAGCCTCCCCCCTTCCCCTTCAGCCTCAGTGAAGACTAAACACAGGTCTTCTCTGAGCAGCAGGTGACGCAGGTGACTCTCCTTGGGGCCCGGGGCGTAGTCGGGGGTTGGGGGAGGGGGTTCCACACATAGACAAGGACATCCAAGGGCACCTGGGGGGCTCAGTCCATTATGCATCCAACTCTTAATACCAGCTCAGGTCATGAGCTCTCGGTTTGTGGGTTTGAGGCCCGCATCAGGCTGTGCTGACAGCACGGAGCCTGCTTGGGATTCCCTCTCTCCCCCTCTCTGCCCCTCCCCCACTCACACACATGCTCTCTCTCTCTCTCTCTCAAAATAAATAAAATAACCTTTAAAAAAAAGAGAGAGAGAGAGCGAGAAACAGGGGCCTGGGTGGCTTAGTCAGTTAAGCATCCAACTTCGGCTCAGGTCATGATCTCACTGTTCATGGGTTTGAGCCCCGCGTCGGGCTCTGTGCTGACAGCTCGGAGCCTGGAGCTGCTTCGGATTCTGTCCCCCTCTGCCCCTTCCCTGCTTGTTCTCTCTCTCTCTCTCCCTTTCGCTCTATCTCGCTCTCAAAATAAATAAATAAGCTTAGAAAAAAAAATTTCATGCAAAAGACCAAGAGATAGAAACAGACGAGAAGAGGAAAGAAGATTTAGAAACTGGGCCCAGATCTGCCACATGCGTGGGAGGGGTTGGGGGACGGGGTCAGAGAGACCACACAGAGGGGAGCTACCAGCAAGATGGTTCCGGAAGCCTCCCCTGGACAGAAGCAGGAAAGGCACGCGCTAACCACAGGGGAGGGACCTGAGTTACCCTCGCAGGGAGCACCGTCAGCCCCGGGAAGACAGACAGGGGCGGAGAAGTTTCCAGAACGTAGCAGCTCACGGGACAGGCCCCAAGAACTCCAGGGGCACCGCATGGCCTCTGGCACCAGGCTAGAGGCTGGTTTTGGAAGGGCCAGAGGAAGCCTGGGCAGGAGGCAGCTCCCACTGCTGGGGCCGGGGGGGGAGGGGGGGGCGGGGCACTAGGAGGGCCAGGGCCAGGGAAGAACAGGACCCCAGCCCCTCCTCCCGACTCCGTGGAAACAGCTGGTGGCCCTGGGGGTGAAGACAGAAGAGCAGTGAGGGGGCAGCGCCTGGATCCAGGGGGGCAGGTGAGCCCGGGCTGAAGGCCCAGCAAAGAGGAGCTGCGGGCAGATCGGTGTGGAGTGTGGGAGACGGAGGGGGGACATGACTACAAGCATTTGGGGCGCCTGAGGATGAGGCTGCAGATCTGGAAGCTGTGAGAGCATCAGCTGCACGGGGGCTGGAAACAATCTTCCTTCCTGGTTTCTGCAACCCAAAGGTGTAGGCCCCCCCCCCCCGCCAAGCCTGGGGTCGGGGTGTCCTTCCTGCCTCTTCCAGCTTCTGGGGACCCTGCCTTCGACTTCACACGGTCATCCCCGCCTCTTGCTTGTCTGTCCCCCGTGCGTCTCTTACAAGGACACCTGGCGTTGGATGGGGAGCCCAGCGAGCTCCAGGTGAGCTCTCTAGATCCTTCCACGCAGGCTCGTTCCCCAGGTTCCGGGTATTAGGGCGTGGACGCGTCTTTTAGGGGCCACCGTTCAGCCCTCTACCGAGGGGCTGATAGATCAGGGCGCACGGATTCAGACACGCTGAGTGTGAGACGCGCCTTGAATGTCCCAGTGGAGAAGCAAGTAGGCGACCGCATTGGGGGCCGATGGCAACGCGGACCCTCAGCATGGGGGGGTCCTCGAGGCAGGACACGAGCCTGAGATGGGACCCCAGGGCACGGGGTGCACTGGGAGAGGCCACTGGGGAGAAGACGGAGGGAAGCAGGGTGGGCTCAGGGGCGCGGGCTGGAGACGGGGGCTCCTGACCCCATGGCAGCCTCACCCCCGGAGCGAAGGGCTGGCCTGCTCACTCTGCCCTGCCCAAAGGCCGCGCCCTGAACCCACTTGCGTGGTCACTGGTCGGTTCACACCACATCAAGCCAGTTAATCATGCGGCCGTATAACGGGAACAGCCTTTTCCCCCTTGACGGATCAGGGAGTCCTGCCCCCGCTTCTAGGTTCTGACTGTGAACCTGGCTCCGACCTGCCTCAGAATTGGCCCTTTTTTTGGGTCCCTGTCATCCACGGGAAGGCGCCTCCTGCTTCTTGCCAGACCAGGGACCCCGCAGGACCACGGCGTCCACGCCTCTGACTGCCCTGTTCGGTTTCTGGAAAAAACAGGGCTGTTTATCTTCCTTGGGGTGTGGCTCTGTGTGTTTAAAACTCTTTCCATCTTGAGTATCACCGGCTCATAGACGGGGTGGGGGCGGTGCCTCTCAGCATAAACTAGCCATGTGACCTCGACCTCCTGCGCTCCGCGAAGGGGGCCGGCCCCCCTCCCCGCGAGGCCTGAGCGTCTGGCTGCTTGCCTCAGGGCATTTTCCAGAACGTTTAGAGAGAGAGCTGGCACCCTGGATAGGGTCTGCTGGGGCCTGGCCCGCGGAGCCAAGCGTGGATGGAGAGACAGGAAGGAGGCAGCTGCGGGCTCTGGCATCTCCACTCGAGGAAAGAATACGAAAGACCTAGGACAGACCAGAAATTCCTGTGCGGGGTCGGCATTGAGATCCCGACCCGGCACCTGGACCCCTGCCCAGCCAGGGACGCCGGCAGCCTCCGCGGCATGGCCTGACGTGGGGCCCGCTTCGGTCCAGCCCAAGGGCTAACAGGCCCCCCGGGCGGGGACCACCCTGCCTGCTGACGCCCCGCCGATGTGGGGTGAGGGTGAGGGCCGATGTGAGGGGCGTCACAGAGAGGGTGGCCTGGGCGCTGCATTCAGCGGGGGACAGGGCGCGCGAGACCCTTCGGTGGGTCTGTGTCTCGGGTCCTGACCTCCTGACCTGTCTCATGAAAAGAGCCCAAGCTTGGCTGCCCTGCTAAAAGGAGAGTCACTTCTGATTTGGAGCAGACCCCAGAGTGGGGGTTTCCAAATACTGCTTGGTCGTGTACCCTTATCAACAACATATACGTAAACTAAACACCACGGCTAAGTGGGATTTATCCAGTTCAAGGTTGATTTAACGCTTAAAAATCAATTAATGCAATAGACCATATTCATACAAAAAAAGGTCAAATGCCACGTGACCATCTCAACAGGCACAGAAAAAGCACATGGTGAAGTCCCAAGTCTATTCATGATTTAAAAAATTTTAAAAGTATAAATGTGGGACGCCCGGGTGGCTCAGTCAGTTAAGCGTCCAACTTCGGCTCAGGTCATGATCTCGCGGTTCATGAGTTCGAGCCCCGCGTCGGGCTCTGTGCTGACAGTTCGGAGCCTGGAGCTGCTGCAGATTCTCTGTCTCCCTCTCTCTCTGCCCCTCCTCGCTTGCACTTTCTCAAAAAATAAAACATTTTTAAAATTGTAAATAAATAAAGACAAGTAAATAAATAAAACCTCTCAGCAAACTAAGACCAGAAGGGAACTTCCTGGCCTGACCACTAGAAACAGGTACGAGGTAGCTGGGGGGGGGGGGGGGGGGGGGGGGGGGGGGGGGGGGGGGGGGTGACGGCTGGCAGAGCCCCACACGACCCCTCACATCCACGGGGCTGCACACTTGTGGGTGTGAGTGTTAGGGTGTGAGTGGCACACGTTTGGTAAAGCCGCCCACCAGAACAGCTGGCAGGCAGGCAGCCAGGGGCAGGGCCGAGGGGCCAGGCAGCCCGAGCAGAAGTGAGCAAGCGAACAGTCCCCGGACTGGACACCCCGTCCTGGCACGATTAAAACTCTGCCCGCCCCAACGAGAAGTCTTGCTTACTTGTTCCATTTTTCGTCCAAGCAAAGAAGTTTCCAGACCAAATAAGGCTGCAGCTTCTGCAATGCTCCTGGCACCGAACACAGTTCCTTTTAAGTGCCAGGTTATACGTTGGGCCTAAAAGGTCCCAGAGCAGCGCGGTGCCCGTCAGCCCGCTGGTCCCTCTGGGTAGCGCTCCAATCAACCCGGGCACAGAGCGCGTGGCTCTGGCCCGCCGGCAGGGGGGAGGCTGAAGCCTGCTGTTCCTCAGGAAGCTGGGCGTGCCCGTGCCGAGGGCGCCGGCTTGCTGTGCCCACGACTTCTGCCGGCAGCTGACTGGGGCCCGGGGTACCCTCGCCTTGGCCCTGAGCTGGAAGGCCCACCTCTGCTGCAGCTCTGCGAGGGGACGGCAAGGAGAGCAGACGCTCCCTGAGCACCGAGCACCAGGCTCTGTCTCAGGGGCCCCGTGACCCTCAAGCATCTCATGTTTACAGCAACCCCGGGAGACGGGTCCTGTTATTTACCCACTTTACAGTTAAGGAAACAGAGGCAGGAGCCACATACGGGGTGAATCTAGAATAAACCCTCGCCTTGGACTGACACACCCCAAGCTGGGGCTCCATCTCGTGCCATACGGCCCCTCCCCCCAGAAGAAAAAGCAGGGTGCCCGGCTCAGTGCCTCGGCGGAGGGAAGTGCGCCCACCGGAAGGTGCCCAGCGCTCCAAGCTCCTCAGGAAGGGCTGCAGCCTGCGGGTTACCAGCAGGCCACACTCACTGGCGGAAGGGTTGGCTTGGCACGTTGTGTCCTTTGCGGGGCTACCCTGTCCGGGCCAAATGTAGGCCATTGTCCCAAGTTGTCTCTGGGATGACAGACGGAAGCTCTGAAAGGCTGCAACGGGCAACTCTGATATTTTGACGTTGTGTCAAAACGAGCTTGAACGGAGGTCAGAGGTGGAGGGTGAAGGGTCCGTGCAGGGGCGGGTAGGTGCGAGGATGGGCGGGCGCCACCACGGAGCCCGCTAACCCAGACCCAGGTCTTGTAACACGTGACGCTGCCCCTCGATCGCTCTGTGGACTTGTCGACATGGCTGGCGAGGTGAAGCCTGTTCTCGACCCCACGGGCTCATCACCGAGGAGCTGATGAGCTCAGGGAAGCAGGGACTCCCGGAGGCCTCCCACGACGCCAGCCCAGGCCGTGTGGTCCTCCCCCCTCGACTCTGAGCTCCTCCTGGCAGGGGGGCTCATGGGAAGAGCACGTGGGTGAAGGTGCAGGACCGGCTTCTTCTCTAATGAGCAGGGGACCCCTGATTCGGTACTGCCTCCTTGCTGGGACCGGGGGCGGCCAAGGAGCTACACAGACAAAGGCACGACAGGACCAGCAAAGGTCATTCTAGCTACAAGTGACAGAACCTCAAAGCAGACTTTTTCAGCTAAAAAAGACTAGTTCAGGATACTGGGAAGAATGGGGTGGGGGTCAGGTGTGGCTGGATCCAGGTGCTCAAACAAGGTGATCATGTCGTTCGGCCGTTTCTGTGTTGGCTGCCTCCTCTCCTGCAGACAGGCTTCCTCTCGGACGTAGGAAGGGTGACTGCCACCCACCCACCCTCGGGAAGAAGAGCCAACGTCTGTCAGCACGCGTGTGTGAAGCACGGGCTAACACCCCGACGCGCCCTGGTGGACAACGGCCCACCCCTGAACCCGGCCTTGCTGTGGCCGTGACCACAAACAGAAGAAAGAGCGAGCGTCCTTGGTGAGACGGCTGCCGCTGGGCCTGGCGATGACGGTGAAGCAACAGTTTGCACACGTAGACTCACCACCTCGCGGTCACATTCTTGTCCGCCGCCGGGGCAGCGGGGACCGCAGCTGGCAGTCCTGCATGTGGGAACGGGCTGTCCCCACGAGACGACGGCCCGGCACTGGTGCCAAAGACACAGGCAAAGAACGTGCTGAATAAATGGCATTGGGGGGGCGGTGGCACGAGAAGGCCTGGGAGGGTCCCGAGGACGGCAGGGGCGTCCTGAACGCCTGCTCAGGGAGGCTAAGACGTGAACGGCACTCATGGTCTGCGGGTGCAGGGTCGGGGGGCTGGCGGAAGGCGGTCGGGGTCAGCGGGTGCAGGGGTGCAGGGTCCGGGGGCTGGCGGAAGGCGGTCGGGGTCAGCGGGTGCAGGGGTGCAGGGTCTGGGGGCTGGCGGAAGGCGAGGACATCCCAAGTCAGGCGAGAGCGGGTGGACCATGGACACAGGGGGAGGCGGCCCTGAGCGCACAGGGCAGACCCCGGGCCCCTGGGAGTCACGGCCTGACACCTCCCTCCCCCTTCCCTCGGCCGCAGCCTCTCTGCCGCCGTGTCTCCACGGAGCCCGGTCGGGGTCTCCACCCTTCCCGACTTCAAACGTTTGTTCCAGCTGCTGGGAGAGGCACGGAGAACGGGGTTTTTTCTTGTCTTGTCATCAGTTAGTGGGACAAGCCCCCCCCCTCCCCCCCCGGCCAGCGGCCCTGCGCGCGCCCCCTCCTCGCTCTGAGTGTGGTTCACGCCTTCTGGAAGCCGAGTGTGGAGAGCAAACGTCGGCTCAGCCTGAGCTGCATGGGGCACACGGAAGCACGTTCCCTGTGAACACATAACGAACACAGGGTGACATGCATAGACCTTTATTCATTTCTTAAATAATTTATATCCCGTTTACACAAATGAGACCCTGAGACGAAAACGGGACAGCCTGAGGCTCCCTTCAGCCAGGCGGCCGGCACAGCACCGGGGACGCCCCCCGCGGGCTTGCGCAAGCCCGGTGTCGTCACCAGCCCCGCTTGGGGCCTCGCAGGAGCCCGAGCCGTGTCTGCCGCGTGGGACGGGGGCTCACGGCAGCCAGCGGGGGACGGGAGACGGACGAGGGTGAGCAGCTGCGTGGGGACGCGCGGGAGGGGCGTCTCCAGGCACCCAGTTCTCAGGTGCTCGCTCTCTCGCTCGCTCGCTCTCTCTGATGGGCCGAGAGCCAGCCGGCCCCGCGGGGGATTCACCTGTACGAGGTCTGAGGGGGCATCGGGCCAGTGCAGGGGACACGGAGGCACGTCTCCAGCGGAACTTACTGACCCTCACTCACGGCAACACCCCAAGACCCAGGCGGGGGTTTTCGGTTCTGACTGGGAAGGAAGGAGCACACCGGGCAATGGTCCCGGACTGGCGAGGAGGGGGAAGGCACGGGCACGGCGGGGGTGAGGACCACGTGGCCCTGACCGCACGCCCGCGCACCCTGCGTCAGGGAGGAGGAGCCACCCTTCCCCCCACAGGCCCCGAGCCCCACCCGGCCGTGGCACAGGCAGGTGGGGCAGGTTGCACACTGTCACGGGGAGCAGGTACGAGGAACCAGGAAGCAGCGGCGCTCGCTCCCCCCTCCCCCGCTCTGTGGAAGACAGCGGCTCTGGAGCTGTGTGCAAGGAGCCGCCCGTCACTTCTCCTTCTCCTTCCGTCTGCTCCTCCTCTGGCTGCTCAGCTCGTCCAGCTTCTTGTCCAGCCTCCTCTGGAGCTGCGCCCTCTTGGCTGCGTCCAGGGACCGGTCCTTGGTCCCGCTGCCGGCGTACAGCACTCCCTCCCGGCTGATCCTCTGCCGGGCGTGGGCGCGAGCCCTCTCCCCACAGCCGTGGATCTGGGGGGGACAGGCGGGCAGTCTGAGCCGAGTGGGGGACAAAGGCCCCGCTGCCCCCGCACGAGGCCCCGGAGGGCTCCCTGCTCTTCCGGCACCAGAGGGGGCCCGAGGGAGCACCCCCACCCGGCCTCCAGCCCCGCCCTCGGCTCAGCCGCGCCGGCCTCTGACCGGACATCACTGTGTGGGGGGGTGACACGCACAGGTCCACCAGCAGTGGCGTTCGAAGGCAGAGCGTCACCCCCGCGAGCCACACCGCCTGTCCACGGCACGGAGCCAAAGGCCGAGCAGGCGCCCGCGGGTGACAGGCCGTCTTCTCCGACCTGACCCCAGCGCTTGGGCCGTGCCAGGAGTGGCCCTGCTGCTCGAGGACAGGCTCACACGACCCCTTCTGTTGTTGGCAGGAAGGAAGACAGAGGAAGCCCCCTGAGCCCCTCCCCAGCGGCGGGCACCACGTGCGTGAGTCATGGTTCCTTCCAGAAAGCCTGTGCTTCCCTGCTGTCTCCCCAGGGACCGCGGGTGGGACCCAGTTTGCGCCTGGCCAGGTCCCAGAAGAGACGGCTCGTCGGCTCCCCCAGCACCACCCTGCGCAGTGCCCGGCCCCTCCCCACTCAGCGGGCACCCCACTCCTGCCCCTTCTGCCCTCAAGCCGGGCCCTCCTCCTCCACACCCAGCGTCACCCTGCTCCTCGGGGCACCAGGGAGGGCTGAGGGCTGAGGGCTGAGGCGAAGTGACTTTGCCCAGGTCACAGGGGGAGCAGGGGACAGAGTGGGTGCTGAGGCCAGGCCCCTGCCACCCGGCCCCGGGCCTCATCGCGTAGGAGCTCAGAGCAGACGGACCGCGGCCCTGCCCACAGCCATATCTGCGGTCACATGCGATACTTCCACAGACGGCACGGGGGGCGCCCGGTCCACTCTCCCCTGCGGGCTCCCTCCGCCCGGGACCAGGGACCGGCACAGGCTGCGCCCGTAATGCACCCCAGCCCCCCAAACCTTGTATCTGGCGGTTTCTAAACGTTCTAGATAAAACTCAAACACTATACGTTTTATGAACAGGCATCAATAAACTACATATGTGTGTGTGTGCGCGCACGCATGCGTGTGTGGAGGAGAAAGTGTGCATGTGACTGTGTGTGAGAAAGGGGAGGGGGAGAGGGGAAGAGGGAGAGAAGGGGGTGAGGGAGAGAGAGGAGAGAATGCGGTAAGAGGGGGAGAAGGGGAGAGGGAGAAGGAGGGGAGTGGAAGAGAGAGGAAGGAGAAAAAGAGAGAAGGGGTGCTGTAGGAGGGAGAGAGGAAAAGATGAGGAAGGGGGAGGGGGGAGGGGGCGTGCGGAGAGGGTGGGGGGAGAGCAGGGGAGAGGGAGGGGGCGCGGGAGGGGGGAGGGGAAGGGGTGGGGAGAGGTGAAGAGGTGGGGACAGAGTGGGGGGAGAAGGGGGGAGGAAGGGAGGGAAGACACCCTTTCCAGGGTCAGAGGCGGCAGAGCTCCCTGCGGGCAAGCGCTACAACCCGACCCAGGGCGTGGGGACCCCACGAGGACCCCCACACAGGTGGCCCAGGATGGTGACGCCCCAGGTACCACGTGCCCTCCCTCCCCCTGCCCCTCCCTCCCCTCCGAGAGCACCACCGCCACCCTCCCTCGGCCGCACCAGAAACCCCAGGGCCTTCCCCTTCCCCTTCTCACCACCTACAGCAGCGCAGGGGCCCAGACACCCCTCCCCGCTCCCACCGTCCGCCCTGGGGAGACCCAGGACTTCCCAGCCTCCACCCTGCCGCCCTGCTCTGCTCCCAGGCCCCTCCCCGGGGTCACACGCCCGCCCTCCCCAGCCCGGCTCCCCACTCCTGCCGCCAGCAGCTGGCCCTCCACCCGCCAGCACCCAGCACCACAGGCCGCTCTCACACCCCGGTCCCCACGGGTCCGCGCCTCCCTCTCCCCACCCCAGGGCAGGGACCCCAGCCGGGGGCCCCCTCCCCCCTCCCCTATGCTAACCAGGGCAGACCCCAAACTCGCTTCAACATGATCCTCTGTGTCCAGAACTCCCAGCAGCTGGGGTGTAACGGGACGCGTCAGAAACCGAGCCCGGGCCACGTCCGCCTCAGAGCTCGTGACCAGCTGCCCTTCCTGCTGGGGGCACCTCCGCCGGGGAGCCCTGGAGACACAGCCCCTCCCCCCCCAACCCCCGTCCCCGCACACCTCCGGCAGGTGGTGGCTGAGGCAGAAGCGGCGGCCGCAGTGCAGGCAGAGCTGGCCCAGGGTCACGACGCTCGCGGTGCACTTGGCCAGGCCGCATGTGTTATCGGCCTTCACGGCGGCCGAGACCAGGGCGTCGAAGTCGTCCTCGCTGGGCAAGTCGACGGCCGCACGCCCTGTGGGGAGAGAACCGTCACGCACGTGGGGAAGGACACGGAAGTCGGTCGAGAGCTCCCCCGCGGGACCACGCCCGCCCCACCGAGCCACCCGGCTTCCTGCCTTCGGGTTCCGTGATCTGGCGGCGACCTCTGTCAAGCCTGGTGGCGTCCAGCCCGGAGCAGCCCTTCTTCAGTGAGCGCGTAACTAAGCGTCACTGCCGGGAGGGGGGGCACCGGGCGGACGGGCAGCGCCTCTGAAAAGCACGTCTCCCTACTCAAGGCCACGTTTAACCACAAGGACGCTCCTCAGACGTCGACTGTACAAACAAGAGCAAACGGGAGCTGCGCCCCGGGATGGGCAGCCGAACCACGGCGCACTCACGGGCCCCAGCGTCAGGGCCCGGAAGGTTCCTGACCAGACACGCCCCCAAGTCCTTTCAAGTTCCAGGACGACGCTGACAAGTGGGGAAGGGACATGAGATGGCGTGTACCTGCAGCTCCGTGGGGCTCACGTGCACACCGCACGCACGCACGCAGACATGCGGGGAACACGGGCTGTCGCCGGTTCTGGGGGTGACGGGCACAGACAAGGTGAGCTGGCGTGCCGCTTCCCCGAGCCGACTCCTTACAAGGGGCGTGCCGTGGGGCTGGGTGCCCAGGTCAGGTCAGCCTCGGAGGGGACACTTGGAGGGGACACGGGGGCAGCTGTGATGCCACCCGGGCCTCCCAAGCCCCCGCCGCAGCCCTTCCCTGGAAAGGCAGGGTCACCTGCAAGGGGGATGTGCCCCTACCCCATCTCCCAAGACGGGCTGGGGGCCCTGGGGGCAGGCGTGCTGACAGCCCCAGAGCAGCATCAGGGGACCCTGCAGGAGGCACCTCGGGGAACGGCCGCGCCACAGGGACCCGGCAGACGGCGCCAGCACCAGGCAGAAGACGAGATCTCGTGAACGTAGCACTGACCGCTTCCCCTACAGGCCTGCGCACCTGTCATTCCCCAGCACCCCCCCCCCCCAAGAGGGACAGGCAGCCCTTCAGCACTCAGCAGCACCCTTCCCCGTGGGGTGTGTCCAGCCACGGCCTCAAGACCCGCTCAGACTGGCCTCGGCCTCTCAGCTGCTGGGACCTCAACACGGACTCTGGGGACCGACCGGATGGGTCATGCTCTGACCCTGAGCAAGGGTGGAATCATAAGGTGGCTGCTTGAGGGGCGCCTGGGTGGCTTAGTCGGTGAAGCGTCCGACTTTCGCTTAGGTCATGATCTCGCGGTTCATGGGTTCGAGCCCCGCGTCGGGCTCTGTGCTGACTGCCAGCTCAGAGCCTGGAGCCTGTTTCAGTCTGTGACTCCCTCTCTCTCTGACCCTCCCCTGCTCACGCTGTCTCTCTCTCTCTCCTAGAAATAAATAAAACATTAAAAAAAATTTTTTTTTTAAAAAAAGAAGGTGGGTGCTCGAGGAAACACTGCAAGACTAAGCGGGGCTAGCGGTCCCTAAACAGGGCGAAGCCTCCCCAGGATGCTCTGTCCCCCAGGGACGCACCACACACCTCCCCCCAGGCCCGCCGGCCACCCTGTCCTGGCGCCTGCTCTGCCCGGCACCCGGCACCTTCTCGGTGCGGTTTAGAAGGGCATCTGACTTTCCTCCTCTGCCGGAACACGCATGCCTGGGCACAGGGCCGCTTCGCTCCCAGGGGTTCAGTGAAAACTGAGGACGCGAGGGGCTCCGTGGTCCTGCACGGACGACACGGGCTGGGTCTCCCAGGAATCCACGCTGCGCCCACCGGGGCCTCAAGCCGGGGCCCCTCCACCGCGGTGCGGGACGGGGGCCGCGCAGGATGCACACGGCCCCTCCTGGGACCCGGGAGGCAAGACGGCGGACGTGTGAGCTCGGCTGCGAGTGGAACAAGGCCCTGCCCGCACGCAGGTGTGTGACTGCCCGCGGGCTCCTGTGTGCCCCCCCCCCCCGTAAGTGCCTGGCCCTGCCTGAGGAGCTGGGGACGCAGAGGTCACAGGGACCAGCCGCGCTCAGGGAGCTCGCGTGTAGTGACTGGTTAAACACGAGGCACGAGACGTGGAATCAGGGCAGTGGCACCGAGAGAGTCACGATTCTTTCTGACGGTGGCGGCACCGGGGGGTCAAACGAGGCAAACACCCGCGTTAAGGGGACACCGAGCTTGTGTTCTCAACAGGTAAACCCGCTCACCGTTTGCTTCTTTTTTCTTTTTCTTCTCCGAGACCCTGTGCGGCCCTGAGCGCTAGGCCTGCCGCTCCTGCTCCCGCTGCAGCCTCTCCAGGTGCAGGGCCTTCAGGTCCGGGGCTGCCCGGCCGCTCTGCTCGCCGGGAGGGGGCTCCGCCTGCGGGGGGCGGGCGGCGGGGGGCGGCGGGGCGGGCGGGGCCCTCTTGCTCACGGTTATGAACCTCTTCTTGCCCTGGCCGCTGCTGTCGTGCCGCAGCCCCAGCTCCTCCGCTATCTGGTGGATCCACATCCTGTCGTGCGAGTTCAGGGACGCCGGGAACTCCAGCCGAGCCTCCTCGCTCGCCATGAACTCCGCGATCTTGGCCCTGAAGTGGGCCACGCCGTCTCTGCCGTCCGCTGCCTCCGGGCTGCCTCCTCGGACGCGGGGCTGAGAACCGGCCTCAGGGCCCACGGGCCCCCTACCAGGTGCCTTCTGCTCCAGCCTGGCCTCCGGGGCCCCTACCCGAGCAGGCTTCCTGGAGGAAGCGGCAGGGCCCCGGGGCTTCGCGTCGGCTTGGCCGTGGCCCTGGGAACCCTCGTGGGAGTAGTTCTCAGGGACGATGTCGTCAAGATACTCGAAGGCCGTGCGCACCTCCCCGTGCTCCATGAAGTGACCCACCAGGGTCTTCAAGAAGGCGTGGTTGTTAACAGTGCGCGAGTCACACACGACCGCCACGTGGCGCCGAGCACGGGTGACGGCCACGTTGATCCGCCGGTCCTCGGCAAGGAAGCCCACTTCACCTAGGAACGAGCCAGGCGTGGGTGGGAAGGCTCGCCGTAGGGACCAGCCAGCACCCTTCCACCGTGCCACCACACCTGGGCAGACCTCCTGCTGCCCGACCCCAGCTCGCCAAGCCCAGAGGGTGACTGCGGCCGACACCCCAAAGAGTGAGAGGGACGCCCCGGTAACTTCTCCACCAGCTCGACCAACGCTCCCAGCAGATGGACTTCCCACAGACGGCTGCCGCGCGAACACCAGGCCCCGCGGCCAACTTCACCTCGAGGCCGAAAGCCGGGCTCTGCACTCGGGGGGCCCGCACCTCCCGGGGGGCACGGCAGGCAGTCCAGGGGGGCCCACACCTGCACTCTGCCCGCCTCCACCTCCTTCCCCTCGGCCCAGAACACCACTCCCCACCCACAGCACCCAGCTCACAGGCAGCCCCTGGGACCCTCTGGCCAGGGCCTCACCGTGCCCCACCCCTGCCCACCCCCCAGACCGTCTACGTCTGTGCTCCCCCAGAGGCCTCCCTGAGCCCTGCCTACCTTTCCTGTTGGACCTGACGAAGGACAGGACCACGGCCTCCTTCTCTCGGCCTTGGAAGCCATCGACGGACTTGATTTCCAGCTCAGGGTGCCTGTGAGCAAGGCTCTGCCTGAGCAGGTCCACCTGAAACACCAAGCAAGGCCGTGTTCTGGTCGCGGCGCAGGCCAGGGCGGCCCCGACACTCTGCCCCTGAACTCCGCAGAGGGCCTCACGCGGCAGAGCCAAGCCTCTCCGCCTCCTGGGGACAGGTGTCCGTGAGCCCACAAACAGCACGTAAACAGCTCAGACGGGAGCGGCGCCCCAGCACGGCCATCGCGCCAGCTCCACCGTCTCATGACGGCCGCCTGCCTCAGACGCCCTTACAGGTGTGGCGCCCGTGAGCCAGGAAGGGGCGGCAACCCCACCCCCCACGGGCCCATGACACTCTGCTGCGGCTGCGTCTCTCCCGCCAAACAAGGCGGGGGCCGAGGGAGAACATGCGAGCAGAAAAGACAGGAGCGGGTGAGGTCATTCTGCTGCCCCCCCCCCCCCGACTCCTCCAGGCGGGACCCCTGACCTTCCTGCAAGGAGCCGGCCCCCCTGCCCAGAGGTGGGCAAGGGCCCTGCTCTGGCCGCAGCCACCAGCTCAGGGGTGGGGACCTGAGCGGACCTGAGTCAGGCTGGAGACCCGGGGGCAGGTGCCCAGTAAGGACGGCCAGCCTGGGCCACTGGGAAACCGGCCACAGCACGAAGCCACTGGGGACGCGGGCTGACGTCAGGATGGGGCGGGGACGCATCAGGGCAAGTAAAACAGACAGACGGAGGCTCTTGCTAACGTCCCATGAGCCCCGGATCCAGTCATGAGATGCTTGATTCCACCCAGAGTTTCCAGTCAGAAGAGACGATAAATTACCCCCTCCCGTCGGCCACTCCGGGGTGGCCGTGCCCCGTGGACACGTGCCCCGTGGACACGTGCCCCGTGGACAGAGAGGGGGCCGCCCGTACCTGGAGGTTGTACGGTGTGATGACAGCAATGTCGCTTGCGCGGACGCCGGCATCCACCAGGGCCTGGACGTGCAGGCTCACGAGCCGCACCTCCCCTGCAGGGAGCAAGCGGCCGTCGGCCCAGGTCACCAGCCCAGGTCACCGCACCAGACACCCTTGTCAGTGTTAGCAGTGCCGGTTTCTTCAGGACCCCGCCCACCCCGACCAGTGGATCCGGCATCGGCCTGGGGCACTGCCGGGTCGCAGGCCTGCCAGAGGGAGTGAGCGAGGACGCGGCCACGCGGCTGACCCAGAGCTCTCCCCGCAGCGCGAGTGCAAGCCGGCAGGCTGGGACCGTGGGGAGCAGACACCCCCCGCCCTCGCCCCCCCTCCCAGGCCGGCTCCTCCCCGAAGCAGAGCTGCCCGCTGAGGAGGGCACGGCGCACTCCTGTGTGGCCAGAACCCCCAGCTCGCCAGGAGCCCCCTCAGCTCCCTCGAAGTCCACAGTTACAGGCCCCCTGCTTCTTACGGAGAGTACTTCGGGGTCCCTTCAAACCAAGGAGCCGGCCCTGCCCAGGCGGGCTCACCAGGGTTGCCCTTAGACTGGTCGTCCGCCTCCTCGAGCTCGAACAGCCCGCAGCCGGCCGTGTCCACGAGCAGCAGCGGGAGGCCCGTCTCCTCCGTGGCGGCCACTCCCGCGAGGTCCCTGCACAGGCGGACTGATCACGTGAGGCCAGGCAACGACGTGGAGGCGGGGCCTACAGACAGGATGCTCGCTTCCCTTCCCCCGCCCGGCACGGGCCCTTCTCTGGGGGCGGGGGGGGGGGGCAGGTACGAGGAGCCCCGAGAGCACCAGCGCCTGAGCACCCACCCAGCTCCCCTCCTGGAAACCAGCCTCGGGGGTGACGTTAAAGCCTTTACGGAGCATGTCAGTGACGCAGGGGACACAGGGCACCAGGACGAGGCAGGGCAGGCCGGGAAGGACACGACCAAGTACTCACCGCAGGAGGTGGCCCGCCACGGACGGGTGGGCCGTGAGCTGCCCCTGGTACAGGGCCTCCGAGGCCCACTGCATGATGGCCCGGTGCATGCGGTACTGCACCGTCAGCGTCCGCACCACGCTCGCGCCCAGCTCCTCCGCCAGGCGCTCCATCAGGCTGCGCCCCAGCCCCGCCGCGGCAGCCCTGCGTCAAGAGAGGAACCAGGAAGGGCGCCTGGGTCCCCCAGTCTGGCCGGAAGCCAGCCCTCGTTCTCGGAACCCAAGGCAGCCCGAGTTCCGACCTAAAGTACAGGATGTGTCAGCTGAACACCGGCCCCAGAGACGCCCCGTCCTGACCCCGGCACCTGTGAAGGCGTGACCCTCCTGTGTGAAGCTAAGGTGAGCCCGATGCAATCACGAGGAGGGTCAGGGGCAGAGAAGGTGCCACCGGACAGTGGGGGCCCTGCTGGGGGCTCTGCAGGTGAGCAGGGGCCCATGAGGGACGCGGCCCCTCCGCCAGCTGGAAAAGGCTAAGAAATGAATCCAGCCCTGCGGCTTCCAGAAGGAACGCGTCCAGGCCAACACCTGGGCTCGAACCCACTGAGGGAAGGTTTGGACTTGTGATTTCCAGAACCACGAGATAATAAACCCACATGTGGTAACTTAGCACAGCGGCAACAAGAAGCTGTCACAGGTGAATTTTCTCACATTCCCACGTGCTCAGCCGCAAGTAACCCGTTGCAAACTGTAACCGCAGCCGGTGCGTACCGAGCCCTTCCCGTGTCCCGGGTGCCACTACACAACCTTTATGACTGTGATCTTAACCCCTACAGGACCTGAGGCAGTAGTCACTGCTGCGCTGCCCGCTTCCCAGGAGGAGAGTGCAACACAGAGAGGTTAAGTGAGCAGCCCAGGGCGCCCAGCCAGTGAGCTCTGGGGCCACCGTCTTAACCACAGTGGCATTCCAGCTGTCCCCACCGGGGCGATACTAAACCCAGATGGCTCCCAGTTCTACCTCAGCCCCCCCAGGCCCCCGTGAGCCTGTGAGACCTTGGGGTTAACCTTCTGTGATAAGGACGGCCACCCAGAACTGCATCAAAGAAACGAGTGACGTGGTTATTGGTCCCAACCACAAGCACGGAAGCACCCAACATGCCGAGGCAGCGTGGAAGGGACCCGTGGGCGGCAGGGACATACTGAGGCAGCATGGAAGGGGCCCGCGGGCAGTGGGGAAGCACCAAGGCAGCATGGAAGGGACCCAAGGGCAGCAGGGACGCACCGAGGCAGGGCAGAAGGGACCCGTGGGCGGCAGGGACATACTGAGGCAGGGCAGAAGGGGCCCATGGGCAGCGGGAACGTGCTGAGGCAGGGTGTTCACGGAAGGCCATGAAGTGGGCTCGTCTGAGAAACTACTGAGTGGAGGGAGGGGACGGCCACCCTGCACCCAGGAAAGACCCGTGCAGACGGGGACAGCAAGGGCGGAGGCGGAAGCAGTGCGGGAGGAGCGGCAAGCTCAGTCACAACGGCAGGGACCGCTGTGTCTCTAGTCACCCCCTGGCCCAGGTCCAAGGACGTGGCCACAGGTTAGGCCTTGAAGACTCTGTGCCAGCCTGTGAGCTGCTGAACCGGAGGCCACTCGGCCTGCCCACAGGGGCACCCCCTCTCGACCCCGCCTGGCAGGACTGGGCACGTCGGCCTCACTGGCCTCGTCAGAGAAACAACGTCCAAGAGGCACAGACCAGCCCGGCGCCAGGCGCTGATGCTACAGAAACGTGTGTGGTGGCTCCAACCCCTGACCCCAGGAGCACACAGCCTGGCCGACTGACCTCTCAACAAATACGTGCAATAAAACGGGCGCTGGGGCTCAGTTGAGCATCCAACTTTGGCTCAGGTCATGATCTCATGGTTTGTGGGTTCAAGCCCCGCGTCGGGCTCTGTGCTGACAGCTCAGAGCTAGAACCTGCTTCAGATTCTGTGTCTCCCTCTCTCTCTGCCCCTCCCCTGCTCACACTCTCTGTCACACACATTCTCTCTCTCTCTCTCAAAATAAACACTAAAAATATACGGGCATGAGGGGCCGTCATCAGGGAACGTGTGGAGGAGACAGCCGGAGGGGTGAGGCCGAGGCGCCCCAGGTGGGCAGGGTCTTACTTGGGGGAGACCACGGTGGGCGGCAGCTGCTTGTGGTCTCCGGCCAGGATGCACTTCCTGGCCTTCAGCAGGGGGATCCAGCAGCTGGCTTCGAGGGCCTGGGCACACTCGTCGATGACCACCAGGTCGAAGTGGCCGTCAGGCAGCAGCTTCAGCGGGCCGTCGGGAGACGCGCCTGGTGGACACAGCTGCTCTGTTAGCTCTCGCCCTTCCCCCCACGTCACACTAAAACACGTACACATGTGACTCAGAACGTATCTCAATGAATCTCCTGCCGCTGACTTCGGGGGACAGCAGGGAAGGCTTTAGCAGAGGCAGAATTTGGGTAATTAGGAGGTGGGCTCGGATCTCGGATGCGACTTCGCAGGGCAAACAGAAGCACGTCCAGGAGGGCCTCCGAGCTCCCCACCGAGCAGGACGGGAGGGACTGAAGCGGCCACGAGCCGGCCCCGCAGAGCCAGGCCCGTAAGATCTGATCGGGTGCAGAAGGACCGCAGCAGAGCGGGCGGCCTGAGGGCCCCTGGGAACTCCCTCCTCCCACTGGAGCAACGAGAAGGCTGGCACGACTGTGGAAATTAACTTCTCAGAACCCTCTAGAAATCAGCCAAGGGCCTGCGGTGTCCCAGGCAGTGTTTGTTCAAAAAAAACAAGGGCTTGCTGTGGGCAGGAAGAGCAAGCTGTCCGGGGTCCCTCTGGGCCGGGCCCTGCATCCCCCCCGACCCCCCCACCCCCGTTCCACAGGAACCCTGAAGCCGGCAGCCATCCGCCTCGAGGCCCCATTCCCAGAGGAATGCCGTGACCAGGCCTGTCTGCGGCCCCCGGAGACTCCGGTCCTCAGCCTGCCTGTACCTCCCCTGACGAGGCGCACCCCCCACCCCCACCCCGGGCGGGCAGCCCTTCCCCCAGGCGTTTGTCCTGAGCCACCAGAGCTCTCGACGGCACTGCAGAGCCACCAGAGTGAGTGACGGGCAAACTAAACAATTTCCAAGGGAGAGCTGGGGACTCAGATGTCCACGGAGACTTTGAAAAGCTCTAACCTGTCCCCAGGAACCCAGGCCACGCACACGCGTCCGGCTGCACGCACGTGAACGCGAGGCCCGAGGAGGCCCTAAGCGGTCACGGCTGGCTCACTGCTGCTGCTGCCCCAATGGGGAGCGAGGGCTGAGCTGTGAGGTGCCGGCTGAGCACGGACTGTGTCCCGACACGCACGGGGCCCTGGGAAAGGCCGGGAGACCTGCTGCTTCCAGAGCAGGAACAAACGTGTCCGATCATTTCCTGGCCCCTCAGCTGACAGGCGCCAGTGACCACCCAGGACAGGGAACACAGGCCTCACGGAACCAGATCAGGAAAGTCTCCAAGCAGAGACCAGCAAACCCTGGGGAGGGAGGGGAACCCGGTTTCCAAATTGCCGACCCAGGAAGGAGACAGGCACGTCGTCAGAGATGCTCTGCGGATGTTTAAAGTGAGCAGATACGACGAGCAACTTTAGATCATAAATTAACGGCTTGGATTAAATGAACAGGTCCCTTGGAAGGTGCCGGCTCAGTGCACAAGAGGGAACCCGAGTACCTGATTCGATGAAAGAAACCTCCTACAAGACACTGCAGGCCCAGGGCTTCCCTGGGAACCCTCCCAACACTGACGGACAACGGACGGGTCTATACAAACCCCCGGAGCCCGAGGGGGTGCTCGGCTGCCCTCACCCGTGTTTGTCGCCAGCACCACGGCGGCCGACCTGAGGCTCTCCAGCGTGGCGGCCTCCTCCCTCTCCTTCAGCTCCTTCCGTAACAGCTTGACTTCATTCCAGAAACTGCTCTTCTCTCTCTTACCCTGGGTCTGCCTGTTCTTCGCCTACAAAGGAAAGCCAAGAAAACATAAATATTTGGACGTGACTCTGCACCTGCTTAGCTCTTTTCTGCTCCCGAAGTGCTTGTGTTTATAGCCAGTGGGCCCGCTTCACGGAGCTCCTCGGGAGGCACCAAGATGTGAAAAACCTTTCTCGATGGAGCAACGGATACACGCAGGCCACCAAGCGCCTGGTGGCCTCCGTGGCCTCACAGCCAGCGTCGCCTGCACGGGGAGAGGCGGCGAGGCACAGGCCGGGTCCTCAAAGCAGACGGCTAGCCGACCCGTAAACTCACACAAAACCAGAAACCGGGCCCTGCGGACCCTGCACGGGATCGCCGCGCACGCTCGTGCACCCGGGGACACCTGTCGGCCCCGGGCGTCAGCCGCTGCCAGGAGACGCTGCGCCCCGGTTCCGACTCCCGTCTGCAAGAGACTAACGGGTCTTCCTCAGCCCGCGAGGCGCTCACCTAACCCGACGCCCTGTAACGCTGAGAGGGACCCTTCCTTATCTGGTTTCTGCTCCAGAGCCCGGGGCTTGGCAGGGCCGGCGGGGGGTGGGAGCGGGGATGGGGTTACTGTGCCCCCCCCCATGGACGAGAGGATCCTGAAAAGCACTGATGAAGTGGAGGAGAGGCCATCAGTGCGCATGCCCAGGCCACCTCTACTCTCAATGACACATCTTCATCCCGTCCCCACCTCTGCCGGGCTGTGCCGGCAGCCCATGTGCCATCCACGATCCCTCAGGCCCCCGGGAAGGCTGACTCACAGCCACGGCCCTGTGGGGTGGGGACACGGAGGAGGCCACACCCACATGAGGCCTCGAGGCCTGGTGACAAACGGAGCGGACGTTGCGTCACAGAACCACGGGGCCCCGGAGCCCCGACTCCACCTGACCGGCCACCTGCTGCCTCCCTCCCACAGGGAGACTGTAAAATGGACCAGAACCTGCTGGGACAAGTATTTTCTGAATCTTTACTTTCAGGCTGCTGGGTTTCTTCTTGCCGACAAGCCCGATGCAGGGGCGCTTGGAGAGAGAGGCCCTCCTCATGGCCGTCCCTCACCTCCTCACGGAGCTCCGGCAGCAGTCAGGTCCCTATCGAGTCCTGAGCACAGTCTCTACCAACAACAGGCAGCCCTTCCTTTCTTAATAAAACTGGGGGGAAATTTTTGTAATGGGCCATCCTGATGTTTGAAAAAATTTTTTAACTTTTAGTTATTTTTGAAAGAGAGAGGAAGAGAGAGACAGAGCATGAGCTGGGGAAGGGGTAGAGAGGGAGGGAGACACAGAATCCATAGCAGCTCCAGGCTCCAAGCCGTCAGCACAGAGCCCGACGTGAGGCTCAAGCCCATGAACCGTGAGATCACGACCTGGGCGGAAGTTGGACACTTAACCGACTGAGCCACCCAGGTGTCCCTGGATGTTTGAAATTCTTAAATGAGCTGACAGAGGCCAAAGAAAAGCAGAGAAACGCAGACAGAAGTGGCTCCCAGGAGAAACCACGGACGAGAAGCCGCACAGAGTGGCTGCTGGGCAGGGACATACGAAGGCCTGGTCGATGTCCTTCCTGATGTCCGCGATGATCGAGGCGGCGTCGCTGCGCGCTAGCACGGCGTCGAGGGAGTGCTGCTGGATGCAGTCCAGCAGCCGCGCAGGGTGCCCGAGGCGCAGGACCCTCTGCCGCCACCGCGCCAGCCGCTCCACCAGGTTGTCCACGGCGACGTTAGAGGGAGCACAGCACAGGACCTGGGGACGCAAGGCTCACAGTCAGTGACTCCTCTAACCACTCAAGCTCACACAAGAATGAACCAGAGGCCTTGAAGGCCGAGACAGGGACGAGCATTTACAAGTGGTCACGTCAAAGCATAAACACACAGACGCGAGCACGTGGCGGGGGGGGGGGACACAGGAAACGTGCTGCGGGGGCATCAGGGCGCAGTCAGAGGAGCATCTAACTCTCCACTTCGGCTCGGGTCACGATCTCATGGTTCGTGAGTTCGAGCCCCGCGTCGGGCTCTGCGCTGACAGCATGGAGCCTGCTCGGGGTCCCCTCTCTCCTCCTCCCTCTGCCCATCCCCATCGCAAACACACATGCGCGTGCTCTCGCGCTGTTTCTCGCGCTCTCAAAATAAACTTTAAAAACCAAAAGTAGCAATTTGCAGAGGAAACAGAGAGGAGGGCCCCCCACAAGGCTCAGCAGTAAGCACCCCCCGCCATCGCCTTCGCCCCCATCGAGGGCCTGAGCGTGAACAGCGTCCCCTGTTTCACCGCTCACAGAGGCAGAAGGCACACAATCAAACCCCCAGACCTGCTTCCCGCTACTGAACGGTCATTTATCCAGTTTCCAGGTGACACCCGCCTGGAGAAGCCACCGGCCGGCTCTGTGACCGAGGGACAGACCTCCCTGCGCTCTCAGCAGCAGCTCGGCCCGCAGAGAGGCGTGAGGCGCAAAGGCTCCGGAGAGCGTGCCTGCCCGAGTTCAAACCCTGGCCCTGCCGCCCACTGTGACCGGGGCACGGGCCCTCAGTGCTCGGTTTCCCCTGGGAACTGGGGGTGCCAACGGTCCCCAGCGGCCAGGGACACCGTGAGGGTCACCTGAGCACATACGCGGAAAGCACACGGACGGAGAACTGTTTTGTAAAATGTATAAAGTAAGATGTTGACCGTTATCATTCTAATTCTCGTCACCGCCTGACATTTACAGATGAGAAAGACTTTCTGAAAGTTCTCCACGTGCTCAGAACCCACGATGACTCACGGTGACGCACACGCTGACACAGACCCTTCCGGGACCCGGGAAACGTACGCGAGTTAACACCACAGGACCTCGTGCCCTGCGCCGCGGCAAAGCGGTCCCTGGGCACCACACACGGGCAGCGTGTCTGTTCATCGCACACGTCTGTGTCCCTCCACCCGCCACAGGGCTCCCGAGGACGCGGGGCGGGGGCGGGGCAAGTGTGCAGGGCGGAGCCCCGAGGACTGGCGCCCCGCAGCCGTCAGGAACTAGAGAGGGCCCAGCCCAGCGCCCAATCAGCCCCCGCTCGGAATGTTCCAGTCCCAGAGCGCAGGCTGGGACCCTGCTGAGCTCCTGCAGGCCAGGCATGCAGAGCCCAGGGGCGCTGTCGAGGCACCGGCGCCCGCGCCCACCTTTGAGCCCTGCCTCACGGCCTGAAGGATGATCTCGACCACAGTGGTGGTCTTCCCGGTGCCCGGCGGCCCGTGGATGATGGCGAGCTCCTTCTGGGACAGCGCGAAGGACACGGCTTCCTGCTGGGAGGCGTCCAGGGAGGTGTTCCAGAAGGGCGGCAGCTCTGTGGGAGAGGCAACACCATCAGGCTCAGCCGCGCCTCCCCCCTGCACGCAGCGGCGCAGGCGGCAGGAAGGGCCTAGCACCCAACCCCTGGGTCTCCCGGGAGGCGGCCAATCCACACAAAGTCCACCTGCTTAATCTCCAGAAGGTTCCTCCCAGGACAGGAAGCAGCTTGGACCACAGGCCCCTCCACCTGCTGCCCGTTCTCAGGAGCCCGGCCCCACCAGAACCGGCCACGCGCTCACTGACACACGGCCTCTGGCTGCTTGCTGCCACCTTGGCCCACGAGGCCTAACACACCCACACACCACCTGGGCCTTTACTCAAAACACTGGCCGACTCGCGCTCCCCAACAAAAGGCCATTCTGGAGTGAATGTCTCTGGGATTCTACTTCTGCCACGGCGTCCCCTCGTAAGTGCCCATGAAATAACAGAAGATGAGACAGGAGCAAATTCCAGAATCCCGTCTCTATGCTGCAGCTTCCACGGCAAAGACCACGTATTTGCCTCGCGTGCTCCGTGCTCCAAGTGCAGACCCTGTGCGTCCAGCTCCAGCCCCACTGCGCCCGCTGCAGGGCACCCGCCGAGCGGGGACACCCAGCCGCCAGTGAGCACAGCTTCCGGGCCCAGTGCCCTGGCCGAGCCGGGCCACACTGCAGCCAGCCTGGGAAGCGCCAGCGACCCGACCCCGTGTCCCAGCCCTGCCTCTTCCCACTGCATCCCTGTTACTTAGATACTTGCCATGGACTGTGCTCCTTAAAACAGGGCAAATAAACTTCCAATTCGGTTTCTGGTGCATAGCACCCTCTCGATAAATATGTGGCAGAATAAAACTTTGAGACGGGAGTGCTTGGAGAATCTGGAAAAGCACCATATGGCAGCCCTGTCTTTAAAGGGGGCTGTGGGCGCCTGGGGGGCTCAGTTGGTTAAGTGTCCGACTTCGGCTCAGATCATGATCTTGCAGATCACGAGTTCGAGCCCCGCGTCGGGCTCTGTGCTGACAGCTCAGAGCCTGGAGCTGCTTCGGATTCTGTGTCTCCCTCTCTCTCTGCCCCTCCCCCGCTCACTCTGTCTCTCAAAAAATAAATAAAAATGAAAATAAGAACAAAGGGCGCTGGGTGGTCGGCGCAGGCATGGTGTGGCGAGGGCGTGGACAAGCCCAGCCGCCGGGACGGCAGGGAAGGCCCAGCACCGGTGAGTCAGGACACCGGGACCGCGGCGTTGCAGGTGGCACTTGGGGACACAACTAGCCCCCTCAAAACCGAGGCTCTTCAAGACCGCTGAGGGGTGTGCGAAAGTGCAGGTGAGGAAGGGGAGCGTGTGTGCGCACGTGCGTCTGTACATGGAAAAGACCAGAACACGTGCAGTTTGAAAGATGCCAAGAAGTAACAAAACACGGTCAGAACTGGGACTTTTCAAACAAACAAAACGCGACTGCCGGGTGAGGGCTTCGCGAACATCCTTACCCTTCACAACACGTGCTGAGAAACGTTCGACAGAACGTTGAAAAGTCAGTGGAACGAGCTGCTTCTCTGCACTGAGTACAGGTGAGTCCAGCCCACACGTCACTCAAAGAAACTTACAGAAAGACACAGGTTCCTTCTGTGCGCCCTCAGCCCCCTGCTCAAACACCCCAGTCACTGTGCCCTCGGTATTCTGAGTGACGTCGACCAGGAGAGAAAGGGCTCTTACGTATTTCGCAGGCAGGACTGGGGGGGGACCCGCCGAAGAGGACCTCGATGAGGGAGGCTGCGGGGCCGGAGTGATACTTCCTCAGGGTAACCAGGGCTCTGGCCGGGGAGAGAAGGGAGAATCAGGAGCCGGGTGAAAACCAGCTGTGGACCCAGCGCCCAAGCCCCCCGCCCCCTACCCCAGCACAGCCGCCTGCAGCCACCACCCCCGGGAGGGGCACCGAACGACTCCAGACTCGACTCGACTGCACCCCTTTCCACCGCAGGACGGGCGGCCGGAGTGAGCGAGCCGCATTTAGGGGAAAAGCGCATGGGATTCGCAGTCACACTCGCCCTTACTTTTTCAGCCGCTTGTAAGTGACGTCGTTGGCAAGTTTTAACAGTCTGTAGGCGGGCTCTGTGTCCAAGCTCAGCTGGAAATCATGGGACTCGTCAAAGGCCACCGTGACCGATCTGGGCGTGATCCGGGTCAGGATCCCCGTGGCCAGCTGACCTCCTTCGTCATACAGACCCACTATGTCGCCTACGGAAACAGCGGCTCAAGTTATACAAACACTGGGCCGAGTCAAACTGTGAGTTATTTTCTACAATAAATTCCACCATTATTTCAAACATCCTGTTAACTTTCTTTAGCAACGAAATCAGTAGCAGTAAAAACCTTCTAACAGACATTTAAATTATACACAAAAATTGACCTGAGATCAATGAACTGTTTGAAACAGACACTCCAGGGTCGCCCGGGTGGCTCCGTTAAGTCTCCAACTTCAGCCCGGGTCATGGTCTCATGGTTTGTGAGTTCGAGCCCCGCATTAGGCTCTCGGCCGTCAGCACAGAGCTCACTTCAGATCCTCTGTCCACCTCTCTCTCAATCTCTCTCTCAAAAATAAATATTTTTTATAAATGTTTAATAAAAAAAAAAATAAGACAAACATGCCAGTCAATACAGCATTTAAAGTGGCAACTCTGTGCCAGGCGCTGGTCCGATCAGAAATGACACAAATGTCAGCACTTTCTCAAGGAATGATGCGGCTGGGAGGGGGTGGAGAGCGGTGAGGGTGCCACTTTATTTACTTTCAATTTTTTTATTTTGAGAGAAAGAGAGCGTGTGCACGAGTGGGAGAGGGGCAGAGAGCGAGGGCGACAGAGTCCCAAGCAGGCTCCACACTGTCAGCACAGAGCCCGACGTGGGACTCAAACTCCTGAACCGTGAGATCGAGACCTGAGCCGAAATCAAGAGTCGTGCGCACAGCCGGCTGAGCCCCCAGGCGCCCCGAGGGTGTCATTTTAGAAACAGGGTAATGCGAGGGCCCCTGAGTGGCGCCAGGTAAGTAGGAAGGGCCCTGAATGAAGTGGGGGCCACAAGCACATCGAGGGGAGGACATTCCAGGCAGAAGCGGACCATCGATGGAGGGACAGAGGTCATCTGCTGCCCAGTCAGCACGGATTTCCCCACTTCCCTCAGTAACTGCTGGGTGACTCGCCCGTCCACTGGGTGACTCAGAGGGGCTTCCCTGACGCCAGGGACGAAGCATACAACCTACGCCCAAGCCAGTCACTGCTCCCGTGTCCCGGCCACAGCAACCACTCAGAGATGACACGGGACCAAATCTGAGCCCCTGACTGCAGTGAGACTGGAGTGTGGCGCCTGGGAAAGAGGCCCTCCCTGTCCGGCTCGGCCAGAGACCTGAGGGTACAGAGGGGCTAGAGCTGCTGTTGTGTGTCACCCGAGGAGGAAGCCACCCCGGACAGGGCAAAGCCAAGAAATGGAGAGAAGTCCAAGTGACCTCTCATGAGCCCTGGACCCAACCTTCTGGCGTCGCGCAGCCCGTGCGCCCAAGCCGCCCTGGCCTGGGTGTTCATCACCCAGAATGGAAGACCCTCTGACCAAGACAGACTCCGCTCTGAGCTAAACCACTCGCGCGCTTACACCCCAGTCCTCCCGTGTCCGCAAGGGTGCACCGCATGGCACCCGGCACCAGGCGCTTCGTCACCCTGCGGTGTTTCCCTTCCAGGCACGGAGTGTCACCTGCACCTTAGACCTTTCCCTCCTGCACTTTATAAACAGCAGACGGCAATGATGCTCCGGGGACAGAGCCCAGCTGTGTGTGCACCACGGGGCTGAGCATGGAGGACACACCCCTACCGTGACCTCCCCACTGGCGCCCTGAATAGGGCCCTGTCCCAGAATTTGCATTTCTAGGGGCGCCTGGGTGAGTCGGTTGAGTGTCCAACTTCAGCTCAGGTCATGATCTTACAGTTGGTGAGTTCGAGCCCCGCATCGGGCTCTGTGCTGACAGCGCAGAGCCTGGAGCCTGCTTCCGATTCTGTGTCTCCCTCTCTCTCTGCCCCTCACCTGCTGGCTCATCCGCGCGCTCTGTCTCTCTCTCTCTCTCTCTCAAAAATAAATAAAGATGTTAAAAAAGTATTTTAATAAAATAAAACAATTTCGGTTTCTAAGCTGAGCCTTACAACTGCTCTTTGGAAGGTGAGAAAGTACCGGCTCCGCCTCAGTCCGGCGTCATCCGGAGCGCCACATCAGATTCTCTGCTCCAGACTTTTCCACCCGATGCCACTGCCTCTGACTCCCACTTATGAACCATTTGCCAACCCCTTGGATCGCACTCCGTGAGGCCTGTTAACCATACAGGCTACTGAATGCGTTTTCACTTTTGGTTTTCAGAGTTTACAACCCTCTGCACGGACGTCCAGCCCTGAAGGCGAAGTGGAAAGGTGCCGCTATGGCGCCCCCGGCCCCCGTCCACACTCCCGTCCACACCCCGGGCCCCCAGCCGCGCCCCAGGCCCCCACCTGCGCCCCTGGCCCCCCGTCCGCGGCAGGCAGGCAGTGGTGAGCTCTACGGCTCGCTTAACGAGAACAGGAAGACCTGGCTGCAGGCAGCAGCCCCTCCAGCCCCCCCATCTCCAAATCCTGCCCGCCCCCTAACAACTGTGGGCAGGGGTTTGGGAAATCCGAGTATGAAATCAAACCCTGTCACCACAGGGGAGCCTTCTAGAGCAAGTACCACGCAGGGTCAGCCGCTGCTCCCCTCGGGCAGGGCCCGCCCATGTGCCCCAAGGACACTCAGCACCCACGGTGGCCCGAGACCCACCCGGGGACGGGCACGCGTAATGCCAGGCTCTCTGGTCACCACGAAAAATAAGTTGTTTTAAAGAGATTTTAACAATAATACGCTTAACTCAATGCACGAAAGACACCGTTACCCTGCAGACAGTCTAAGCATTTCTGCACTTGAGCTCCAGCTCAGCGAGCACGGAGCACCCACGACAATCACGCCACACGTCCCAAGCGTTTGATGCCCACGCGCGGCCAGTGCTGCCCTGGGCTACCAAAATGCCACGTGGCCGGTGAATGTCTAACCAAGACGTCCTCCCTGTGACGCTTTATTCTCCCGTTAGTCCTGTGTGACCCAGCCTACGAGAGCGGGAGCCGCGGCCTAGGGCCTGGGGACATAACACGCGCACGTCACGCAAGCACCAACCGGAAGTGAAGCTGTTGCTGGGAAGCTCGGCGGCCGGCGCGCACCTCCTGGGCTCGAGGGTGAGCAGCAGACGCCCGTACAGGCCAGTCCGCTGGCTGGACACCCACAGCTTCTGCAAGCAGACGCCTCGGCTCTGCAGTTCTTTTGGAGAAACATTTTCCTGCCATGACCTGGAAGAGACCCAATACGGAGTTCAAGGTCTACACCTCACCAGCTTGTGCCTCCGCCCATACGGGAGGAGCGAGAAAGGGAGAGAAAAACAAAGATCTGTGCACAAGCACAAAGGAAGACATAAGGGGGGAGTCCCCTCGCGCCCCCTCCTGCCCATAGAGCTACTTTCTTGACCTGCTCTGCTCTGCACGTCTGGGTTCCCACCTGTCACTAAGTCCATCAGTACTCTCCCCACCCCCACCCCCATTTATGTTACCCTCACGAGTCCACCTCTGCCTCCGTCCTCCCCATCATAACCCTGGTCCAACCCACACCACTCATCGTCTGGGCTCGACCGCACCTCCTAACTGCCTCACCTCTGCGGCTTGCCCTATCCAGCCCCAAGCAACACACTCAAAACACCGATCTATTCACCCCCCCACCCCGTGAACATGAAGAAAGGGAAACCTCACTGAAACGCAGCGGGGAGGCCAGGAAGGTGGCTGCACCTCCAGATGTCACTGACGGACCCCCCACAGGAAAAGATCCCCCATCCCACAACGGGAACGGTGCACCCTGCGTCTCCTCCAAGAAATGCGTTACCCCTGGATGCGGCCGGCGAGCAGCGGTCCTTTCCCCGAACTCCTGTCCTTCCATAATGGGCTTCAGTTCGAAACAACCCTCCCAACTCCTTCCTGCATGAGATAAAGGTCCTCCCCCCCTTCCCCTGTCACACCAGCCTAGAGCTCATGCCACAAGGTCCTTGTCCAGAACGGCAATGCTCTGCCATTACAAATAAACCATCTTGCTAGCAGAGTCACTGGACATTCTACCTCTAAGGTGACTACCGCACCCACTGAACTGTGCGGAGAGCCAGCCTCTGCACGCGGGATACACCACAAGCTCACCCGCAAGACCCTCCTCACTCTGACCGACGCCCACCTTCTGTGGGTGCTCCCTCTGCAGCAGTGCTGAGCTGTGCACTTGACAGCAGGCCACTCTGTGCTCCCAGTGAACCCCTGAGGTGGGAATGATCCCACTTTCCAGGCAAGGTGGCTAAGGCTCAGAGACAACCTGCAGAGTCACACAGCCACACACGGAGGAGCTGGGGCTCTAGCAAGGTCGGTTTGACTGCAAAACTCTTCATCTTCGAACCTAAAGCCTGCCGCCCAAGCCCACCGATGTCTGCAGTGCAGACCCCGGAATCAGACTGCCTGGCCTCCGATCCTGACTCCACCTGTTGCCCTGGGCAAGGTCCTGAGCCACTGTCACAGCCTCCTCCTGCACCAGATGAGAACACTGAGGTGTAAAGGAACGAAGGTCTGGAAAGAGCGTTTACAGCGAGCGCTCCATAGGCGTTGGCCGTGATGGCTGCAGCTAAATGAATATTCGCGGTGAGAAGCAAGCCAGCTATCTGGGATGCCCAACATCAGGTGCAATGTTGCCCACATCTCATCCTCCCCTCCTCCTCCATCCAGGAAACCTTCACTCCTGTTTTTCTGCTCAGGCACCACCTGCCCCCAAAGCCAGTCTTAGCCTCGCCCTCCCCAGTCTCCCATCAGCACTTGCACAGCCCTTTCCACACATATAGCACGAGTGCTTCTGGCTGGAAGAAACGGTCTAGGCGAGCCCACCCACCAGCCCAGGCCCATGTCCAGACCCACCCCCTGTCCAAGCCCAGGCCCAGGTCCACCCCTACCCAGGCCTAGGTCCAGGCCCACCCCCTGCCCAGGCCCAGGCCCATCTCTGCTCAGGTCCAGACCCAGGTCCACCCCTACCCAGGCCTAGGCCCAGCCCCACCCCCCGCCCAGAGCAGGGCCCATGCGGCCGCATCCTCGCGCCTTCCCACCCGCCTGGCCCCGAAAGAGGCAAAGGGCTGAGGAGGCGCTGGGGGCAAAGGCAAGGCCTGGGACTGGGAGCTCGGGGGTGGGGGCTCCAGGCCAAAAAGAAGGGTCTTCCTGAAGGCCCCAAACCAGCACAGGCCACCCGGGAGGCGACAAGATCCCATCTCCAGAGGAGGCCGAGTCCCCCCCTCCCCAACACACACACACACAGCGCCGCGGGCGGGACTCAGGGGGCAGGAGGGCACATCCCTGCCCGAGGCCGGCCTGCGCACCCCGTACCTGCGCTCCTCGACCTCCGCGTCTCTCTCGAGCTCCAGCAGGTCCAGCTGCTTGCTCACGAAGCTCTCCACAGCCGCCGAGGCCATGGCCGCCGCCTGGCGGGGAACCGGGCCGGCAGAGGTCCGGCTGCGGCGCGCGGCGGAGTTCCCCGCCGGGCCCGGTGCGTCGACGCACAAGGTTCGAGCCGCTTCCGCTGCCGCCGCCGCTTCCGCTTCCGGCCGAGGCTGTGGAAGATGGCGGCGGCCGTGGCTGCGCGGGCCGTGCGCGTCACCCTCGGGCGGCTGGTGCCCGCCTGCAGCCGCAGCGTCCTGAGCGCCGCACGGCCCGGAGCGGGTGAGCCCGGGGCGGCGGGGTGAGAGGAGGGAGCGGGGCGTGCGCGCCTGTGTCCGCCCCGGTGCCTTCGGCGCTGACCGCTGCCTCTGATGCGGTGCATACAGCGCCGGCACGGCCATGGGTGAAACCGGGGTTCGCACCCCTGTTCCTTTAGTTAGTAGCTTAGTTACCGACGGCAGCCCTTCAACTTCTCTGCAGACCCTGTGTTCCTCGGGGGAGCCAACTGAGGCTCGGTTCAGAGAGCTTAGGTAACTTGCCCGGGGTCACGCAGAAGGGAGGTGGGAGAAGAGAGTTGGACCCCCGGGTCCCGCCGCAGACGCCTGTGCTCTACCATTGCCCCCAGGCTACCAGCCGCTCTTCAAACCTTCATTGTCCCCATCTGGAAAATGGTGACGGTCCTGGCCAAATCTTAACTCGTTCAGCAAAAGCAACAGCTGCGTCTTAAGCACTGGGTTTTTATGAGGCTAAAAAAAGTTAACATCCGCTAATGACACTATTTTTTTTAATGTTTTATTTATTTCTGAGAGAGAGAGACAGCGTGAGCAGGGGAGGGGCAGAGAGAGAGGGAGTTACAGAATCCGAAGCAGGCTCCTGGCTCTAAGCTGTCAGCACAGAGCCCGAAGCGGGGCTCGAACCCACTAACCGTGAGATCATGACCTGAGCCGAAATCGGACGCTCAACCAACTGAGCCACCCAGGCGCCCCTAAGACACTGTATTTTTGCCTGAAATGATTGGAGTGTGTATATGTGTGTGGGACTGTTTTAAGTATGTTTTAAAATTAGGCAAAATGTGTATTTGACGAAGTTAAAGAATTGTTCCCTTTTTTAGACGTGATAGTAGTGTCTTGGTTATGTGGGTTTTTTTTTTAATGTTTATTTGTTTATGAGAGTGCAAGCGGGGGAGGAGCAGGGGGACAGAGGCTCCGATGGGGGCTCTGTGCTGACAAGCAGGCAGCAGCAAGGGGGATGTGGGGCTGGAACTCACCAACTGTGAGATCCTGAGCTGAGCCTCACAGGTGCCCTGGTGAAACTTGGTTTTAAGTAGGCAGGAACATTTTTCACAAAAGCAGTGGAAATTACCCCCTCTCTACCCGGTGTAAAACCTCGCCTGGAATGCTGGGTTCAACTCCAGACACCCACTTTAAGAAACACAGATAAAGCAGAGTACAGAGGAGGTGACCAAACTGGGAAGCAGATGAGACCTTGAGGAGTGAGTGATGGAAATGACACCACAGTCCTCAGAGAGCTAAAGGGCGATCCCTTGGGAGAGGAGGGAGCACATTTGTTCCTTCCGGGGTCCAGCGCTAAGCTAAGGCCGTGGGCGACAGTTACAGGGAAACAGATCAGGTGCAGAAACTCTCCAACTGAGCCTTCAGTCCCCCGTCGGGGTAATTCATCAACGAGGGCTTCGTATGCGGGTGTAACAGAGCAGGGTTCATTCATTCACCATTTATTGGGCACCATTGGGACCATTTATGTGCCAAGCACTGAAGGAGAGAGTGGATGGAATACATCAGTAATAAACATCAATAACCCTTTTAACGGAGCTAGAGTTCTGATCGGGGAGGGGGTGTGTAAAAAGACAGGCAAGTTTTAAAAATAAACAAGGGCTCCTGGATGGCTCAGTAGGTTAAGCATCCAACTCTTGATTTTGGCTTTATAAGATCAAGACCCATGTCAGGCTCTGCTCAGGCAACGTGGAGCCTGCTTAGGATTTAGTTTCTCTCTCTCTCTCTCTCTCTCTCTGTGTCTCCTTCCCCCTCTCCCTCCTCTTTTCCACTCCCTATAGGCCAGCCCCCCCCGACACTGTCAAAAAAATAAAACTCAAATTTTTAAAAAAAATAAACAAATTACATAGTGTGCCAGAAGCTGGTAAGTCTTACAGAGAAAATAAAGTATAAGTTGGGAGGGAGGGGATCAGTTTGAAAGAGAATGGTCAAAGAAGTTTCTCTTCTGAAATGATGCTTGAGAGAAAAGAAGGGAGTTAGCCTTGTGGATTGCCACACGGCGGTGGGGGTGGGGGTGGGGGTGGGGTCCAGAGGAAGAACAGTCAGGGAACACAGGTTTTGAGGCGGGCGTGTGCCTGGCACGTTATGGGAATAGCCAGGAAGCCCGAGCGGCAGGTGCAGACTGAACAATGAGATGGGGGGGGGGGGGTCAGGCTGCCCGTGCCCTGCCGGCCACTGCAAGGGCTCTGGCTGCTTCTCTGAATTACACAGGAAGCTCTTGGAGAGTTTCAGCAAAATAGTGACAGGACCCCACCTGGGTTTTAACAGGGTCACTCTAGTCACTGTGCAGAGAAGGGAGGTAACGGGGAGAGCAGGACGTTAGCGATAATCCAGGCAGGAGGTGGCTTGGAGAACGTAGGTGGTCAGAGCCCGGATCCCTTGAAGAGAAGAGCCAGGAGGACCTGCTGGTAGCCCAAGGCATGCGACAGAGGGTCATAATGATTGAGATTTTTGGCCTGGGCACCTGGAGAGATGAAGTTGCCCTCACGTGAGCTGGGGAAGGAGAAGCAGGCGTTGGGGGGTGATGGCAGACAGGTGGAGGGGCAGATCCAGGCTGCAGCCGTAAACCTGGGGTCACGGGTATGCAGGTGATGCTCGAATCCAGCCAGCTAAGTGCAGCCACCAGGGCAGCCGGCCGTAGATAAAGGCAGAGAAGGTCGCAGGTCTAAACCCCGGGCACAGCGGGTGGTAGAGGGGAGGAGAAACCAGCCCACAAGGCTGATCATTGGGAGCACCTGCGGACAGGTAGCTGTAAAAGGGTGAATCTTCTGGTATGTCAATTATAGCTCGGAAAGAAGAGAAAATAGATGCAGGTGCAGGAAATATTTGACAAAAGTCAACACCTGTTCATAACAAAAACTAATAAATACAAAGGAAACTTTTTTAATTTATTTTAAGCAGGCTCCATGCCGAACATGGGGCTCAGACTCAGGACCCTGAGATCATGAGCTGGATGCTCTGGTGCACCTGAGTGGCTCGCTCGGTTAAGCCTCCGACTCGAGTTCATCTCGGGTCATGATCTCACGGTTTGTGGGACCCAGCCCTGAATCAGGCTCTGTGCTGACAGTGGGAAGCCTGCTTGGGATCCTCTCTCTCTCCCCCGCCCTTCCTCTCTCCCTCTCCCCCCTGCCCCCGCTCTCCCCTGCCCACTCTTTCTCTCAAAATAAATAAACTTTAAAAAAAAATTTTTTTTTAAAGCATCCGACTCTTGATTTCAGTTCGGATCATGATCTCACAGTTTGTGGCTTTGACCCGCGTCTGGCTCCATTAGACTCCGCGCTGAGCATGGAGCCTGCTTGGGCTTCTCTTTCTCCTCCTCTCCCCGGCTCGTGCCCTCTCTCCCTCTCCCAAAATAAGTCAGTAAACATTTAAATTTTTTTTAAAAAGTCAGATGCTCTACTGACTGAGCCAGCCAGACGCCCCCACAAAGGAACTTTAGTAACAGAATCTTCAGAGATAAATGAGTAAATAAACCCTCACCAGTCACTGAGTTGCTGCCCTCTGCTTTTTGCCCCTAAGCTCTGCATCTGATTTCTGGGCTCTCGACTCAGTAGGAGGTGACTGCCTTTGTCCTTGGGTGTATTGGTCACCTCCTGCCGCCTAACAAGTTACTCCAAAACCTAGCAGCTGAAGATGACTAGCATTTATTACGTCACACCGTTTCTGGTGGTCAGCAGTGCGGGAGCGCTTTCACTGGGTGGTTCCGGCTCTCGTTAGATGGCAGCCAAGCTGTCAGCAGGGGCCGGACGATCTGTTCCTTTTATTTTTTTAATGTTTGTTTATTTTTGAGAGAGAGAAAGGGAGACACAGAATCAGAAGCAGGGCTCCAGGCTCCTAGCCGTCAGCTCAAGAGCCCGACGCGAGGCTCGTACCCACGAACCGTGAGATCATGAGCTGATGTGAAGTCAGACATTCAACCAACTGAGCCCCGTGGGTGCCCCAAGGATGATCCATTTCCAAGCTCACTCCTTGCTCATTGGCAGGAGGCTCGGATCCAGTATTTTGTAACCTAATCTCAGCAGTGCCATGCTGTGACTGCTGCCACATGCCCTTGGCCACAGCGACCGGCCCGTCCGAGGGACAGTGCAGGGGTGACGATACTTCTCGGGCGTCTGACCCTACCAGGCACCTGGTGGTCAAGGAATGGACTCGTGGGTGAGGGATTCCGGTTTTAGGCTCTTCTAAACAATGTGACCAGGGGGGCACCCGGCCAGCTCAGTTGGAAAAGGCATGTGACCTTGATCTCAGGGTCGTGAGTTGAAGCCCCACATCGAGTGTAGAGATTAACTGGATAAATGATGTGATGGCCACACCCTGACACACACAAGCAGACGCACTGTGGTGGGTGTGGTAACTCGGTCCCGGCAGCGGCGTTGTGTGTGTAGCCCTATAAAGAGCTGTGGCGTTTCCTACCAGTAACCGCCCTGTGTCTTGTCCCCTCAGCTTCCCTGGGGCCCGCTTCCAGAAGGTTCAGCTCGCAGAGCACATCAGACCCGCACAGGTAATGTCCAGACGTGACCTCCGGCGACCCTTCGCTGGTGGGACTATCTTTCTAAAGCCAAAACAGCACGTGCATGGGTTCCAAGAATATTTCTGTTTTTCTCTCAGCTTTTTTGAGAGTGTTTTTCTAAAACCCTTGACATAAATGTAGATGGAGCGTCCAGGGCCGAGGCGAGTGAGCTCTCTTCCATAGCCTATTTATCAAGGAAAGGCTTTAACTCTCAGTTAGAGGCTTCTCACTGGCAGCATGGAAGGTTGTATCGGGATTTCTAGGAGGAACTTAAATACCGTTTGGAAGAGCACATTCAGTATCAAAGTACCACGTTTAGAGGAAAAAGCCTTGAACATGAACTACAGAGAGTAAACCTGACGAGGCCACGCCCACCAGTAGGAACACCCAGGGGCGACGCAGAAGAGCAGGTAAAGTAAGGAGCTCGGGTCCTGTCCCGGCCCCGCCTCTGCCAGTCCTGGTGGGTCCCCGAGCAAGGTCACCTGCTCTGAGCTTCGTTCCCTCTTCTGCAAGATGGAAGTGATGTTCGTATCCATTCAGAGTCCCGTGAGCACTCAGTAAGCGTCCACGTCTGCAGAGCTTAGGGCCTGGCGTTCGGGCCGTCGTCATGGTGTCAGCCGCCCCCACATCACAGGCTCTCAGCACTGGAGAGGCTCAAGGCTTGTGCACGTTGAGAAGACGAAAGGCCGAATCCGTTTACAGAGAAGCTCCTGGGGGGGCTTTAGTAGTTAATTCAGCTGGTTCTTCCTGTGTCCTTTGGGCCCCCAGCTTGCCAGTCGCAGCAGGGTACCGGCCCGGCGGGCAGCCAGGCTCCCACATGCAGGCTCCGCGCCACTTGGTCCGCCAAGGTCACTGCCTGGCCACAGAGCCCAAGCGTGTTTCCAGGGCCCCAAGGGTGGCACGGCGGACAAGCCCAGTTTAATTTTGTGGCCGGTGGACCAGAGTTCCAGCCTGGCAAGAGTTCGATTCACGGGTCTGCGTGGAGCCCTTGCTGACGGCCAGCGACGCAGGGCCCCGAGACCTGCCGCAGCCTCGTCTCGCCAGGCTCTGCAGCAGAAATGCTTGCCTTCCACTGTCCTGCAGCAGACGGCAACAGAAGCTCTAGACAGTTCTGAACAATTCAGTTTGGGCTCTCCTGCGCTCTCTTCTCTTTGTAAACTTCAGGGATTTGAGGCAAAAATAGATCGGGAGGTTAGGAGGACCCCACCTGCCTTCTTTCACCTCCAGGCTCCCAGCCCGGTGCGCCCGGCTCCAGTACTGCGGGCCGACGCCAGGGTGACGCGGACACACTGGCGACAGCACCGCCTCTGCTCGAGCACATCCCCGTTGCCCGCTCCTTCCTGTCCCTGCCCGGGGAGGCACCCTGTCCCTCCTGTCCCTGCCCGGCCCTGGGAGGCAGGTGCACAGTGAGGGAGATGGGAGCGCAGGCTAGGGAGATGCGTGCCAAGGCCGTGTTACTCCAGTGGCCTAGCCTGGGTTCAGACCCACCCGCCTGGTGGGAGTTGGAGGCTGGGGCTGACCGGGCCGGGGAAGAACCCGGGAAGTGGTTCTGACGGGCGTCCTGCCCCGGGCCCTCGAGTGCCAGGGTGAGGCGCAGGGGGCAGCGGGGAGCGCAGAGCTTCTGTCTCCCTGTGGAGTGTTGGGGGGGGGGGGGGCCAGCGCTGCAGCCATACATCCGAGCACGTGTGCCCTGGGGACCCTGAGCGCCCAGTCTCCTCGGAGGGGCCCCTGGCCCAGGACCTGGCTGTTCCAAGGAGGGCTCTTCTGGAATAAAGTGGTTGGAATTACGTTTGGATCGTGAGTGATTAGTGGATGTTTCTTGGAATCCGTGCTCCTTCTGAGAGGCCATGCAGAAGCCTGTCCTCAGTCACACTGCCGGGGTCACGTGGCAGCACGGCTGTGAGCTGGTACTTGCCAGCCCCCCCAGCGCCCGGGCCCCCCCCACTGGAACACAGGAGCAGAGCCTGCCGCTGCCCCAGCCGAGATGCGCACAGCCCCGCCCTCCCCGCCCCCCCCGCCTCTGCCGCGCTGCCGTGTCTTACACGCTCTGATGTGTGACACGCACACGTGAAATGTTTTGCAGGTACGTTCCTAAGACATCGCTGAGTTCACCGCCTTGGCCAGAAATTGTTCTGCCAGACGCAGCTGAGGAGACCAGACACCATGCAGGTAATGGGGGGGCGGTACCCCCTCCTCCACAGAGGTGGTCGCCTGGCCCCAGAGCAGGAAAGCACAGCCCCGGGTGCTCCAAGGCCCAGGGCACTGCGGATGCTCAGGCCCAGTTTTGCCACTGAGCCCAAAAATGTAAATGCTCATTCACTTAGCAAACACTCCTGAGCAGCATCGGTGTTCAGGGCGGGAGGGGGAGGGGAGGGCGGGGCCCTTGAGCCGTCTGTGTCTTCCTGCCCCCCGTAGGAGCACAGGGTCAGGGACAGGTTTGTCCACGATCAGACGAACAGGGTGGGCGGTGGGCGCCTGCACCGTCCCGGGCATTGGGGGACTTTCGGGGTGTCGGGATGGGTGTCGCCTGGAGCTCGTGGCCGTGCAGAGGGACGGTGTGGCGGCTGCCGCGAGGGGTGCGGCCTCCTCAGCCTTCCTCATGGAGCTGGGGCAGCTCAGCGGGTGGCAGGGTCGGCTTCGAAGTCCTGCTGGAGATGCCGCGCCAGGTACTCCCGTGCTGCCCTCTCTTGGCCGCGGCTTCTGGCCTTGACTCTGCTTCCAGGGCGGGAAGGGGTCTTCCTCGGCCGCGCCCCCAGCCCCAGGCAGGCCGGGAAGGTCAGGGCTCCGCAGATGCTTACCAGACGGTAGATGGTGCTGGGCGGACGGGGTTGTGACCCGAACCATGGAGCCAGGGCCGCTGAGTGCTCAGGCCAAGCGGGGCATTCTGCGGCGTCGGGCACTTGAGTCTGGAAAAGCCCCACAGGCTGAGCCCCGACCGAGGCAGGGAAGGGAGGTGGCCCTCGGCGGGAAGCACACCTTACGAAGGTGCCAGTGGCCCTCAAAGCTCCCCTCCCGCTGAGAGAGCCGCGTGGCCGCGTGCCACAGTCACGGCGGCCCGGCTGGGTGGGGTGGAGCGGCTGCCGCCCTGGTGGTGAGGAGCTGACCGGCCCGTCCCAGTCCTGCCTCTCCCCCTGCCTCCCAGAGGTCGTGGAGAAGGTGAACGAGCTTATCGCCACCGGCCAGTATGGCAGGCTCTTCGCCGTCGTGCACTTCGCCAGCCACCAGTGGAAGGTGACCCCCGAGGACCTGATTTTAGTTGACAACGAATTGGATGTCGCGTGTGGAGAGAGGATACGGTTGGAAAAGGTGAGGCCACCAGCGGTGCTCGCCATGCTGCCGTCCTGCTGCCCGGGCACATCCCCGGGGAGGCTTCCTTGGGTCGGGGGGTGGGGGGGAGCAGCCCCCCGCCCAGGAGACCCTCTCCCAGGGGGACAGGCAACACGTTCCCCAGAGGAAAGTATGTGCGCTGATCTGTTTCACGTCCGTAACGCGCTCCCACAGAACACAGCGAGCACCCCGGGTGAAGATGGGGTTTCAGCCCGGTGTTGGGGGGTGTTTCAGCTGGAGCCACTCTGGCAGTAGATTTGATGGCTGCTGCTTTTATTTTTTCTTAAATATTTATTTTGAGAGAGAGCGTGTGTACAAGCAGGGGAGAGGGAAGGAGGGGGGAGAGAGGGAGGGAGGGAGGGAGGGGAGGAGAGAGAGAGAGAGAGAGAGAGAGAGAGAGAGAGAGAGAGAACCCAAAGCAGGCTCCACACTGTCAGCACAGAGCCCAACGTGAGACTCGATCTCACAAACCATTAGATTATGACCTGAGCTGAAATCAAGAGTCAGATGAGACCGAGCCCCCTGGGCGCCCCCGAGGGCTTGTAAACCGAGAGGCCTGGATCCAGAGGCAGTTCCTGGGACGAGCTGATCCCACCTCCCACCCTATTCCGCTCCATCTGTGAACTTAGCCTTGCATCTCTATCCATCGCTTAGGACTCTGCTGTTTCAGGCGGTTCTGTTTATAAAAGTACGTGAAACGTAAGTTCTCTGTGCTACGTCGTTTTTGTAGGATAGACTTAACTGTCAGTGGGACAAACTGTAACAACATATGATTTTCTTTACTAATTAAAATTCCTTCCATTGTGATTGCAGAGTGTGTGTGTATTTACACTAAGGAGAGCATTAAATTCTGTTTCTGAGGTCTCCCGGCCTGTGATCTGAGCTCAGAGCTGAACTAATTAACTGGACGTCAGCAGCCGGCAGAGCCCTGTTTTAACGACATCGTGGCTGGTCGTGAGCTCGTGGACACGAGAATGTTTACCCTGATTCTAAAGTATCTGTGAAGATTTCTAAAACGGCTTTTGTTTTTAATCTCCATACCCAACATGGGGCTCGAACTCACAACCCCAAGATCAAGAGTCACACGCTTGACCAACTGAGCTGGCCGGGCGCGTCTGAAAAAGACATTGTTTTGAAACATTTCCCAGTAACAAAGGCGAAAGCCCCACTGATGCAGGTTGTTTATTCCTAACTTAGGAAATCTAGTAGCAGAGAATGACTTATCCTTAAAGCAACTGTAAAACAATTTTCTGGGAACTTTTCTTAAACTTCAGGGGGCCTTCCGGCATCTCATAAAACCCCTGCCCTGGGGTGCAAAGGTGTCCTTGCAGTGAGAGAGGCTGCTGGAGCGGCTGTGTACAGTCATCGAGAAATACGCTCAACCCTGAATCTGTGCAGGATTAGCCTTAGGAGCTACTTCGAGACGAGCCACGGTACGGAGGCCCCTGGGGGGGCTCAGTCGGCTAAGCCTCCGACTCGATTTCAGCTCAGGTCATGATCTCACGGTTCGTAAGGTCGAGCCCCCCATGGGGTTCCTTGATGCCAGCATGGAACCCGCTTGGGACTCTCTCTCCCCCTTCTTTCTCTGCCCCTCCCCTGCTGGCTCTTGCGTTCTCTGAAATAAATAACTTAAAAAAAAAAAAGAAAGAAAAGATGCCACAGTGTGACTTGTACATTTTCTCCTTGTGTACATTATAACTTCCAGCAAAAAGTTAAGAAAGAAAAACAAGAGCCGCCGTCCACACTGGCCGGAAACTCTGGGCTCTGGGCGCAGTCACCGGGGCGACGGCTTGGTTTCACCTGCACAGCCGGCCGACCACCAGCCCCTGAATGGCTCGCGTCCCTGTCGGCTTCAAGCCCGGGAGCCGACTTGGGAGGCAGCCTGTCCGGTTGGCCGCGTGCGGTCAGCACACTCTCATTCTCCAGGGCGCGTCGCTGCCCGGTCGGGGGACTTTTCCGTCGCTGGTCAGTAATGTGCCTGTTTGGTTCCTCAGGTCCTGCTGGTTGGAGCCGACAACTTCACGCTGCTTGGCAAGCCGCTCCTCGGGTAACTTGCTCGTGTGTTGCCTTCGTCCGGGGCCCACGCAGACAGGATTTCTTGACAGATCGTGCGCTGCGGTTTTTTTGTGTTTTGTTGTTTTTCTTTTTTTTTGTGCCTTTATTTAGGGAAAGAGAAAGGGAGAGGGCGCACGCATGCGTGTGAGCAGGGGGAGGGGCAGAGAGAGGGAGACAGATCCCCAAAAGGGCTCCTTGCTGTCTGCTCTGAGCCCGATGCCGGGCTCGAACTCACAAACCGTGAGATCCTGACCTGAGCCAAAATCAAGAGTCAGACGCTTACCCAGCGAAGCCACCCAAGCACCCCTGGTGTCTTTTTTTCTCTCCTTTTTTTTCAAGTAAGCTCTGTACCAAGTGTGGGACTCGAACTCACAGGCCCGAGATCAAAAGCCACGCACTGTACTGACCGAGCCGCCCAGGTGCCCTGACGCTGCTCTTTTTTTTTTTATTACTGAGTCCTGTGACTCCCGCATAGCGTGACGTTTGTTTCTGGTGTGTGGTGTGCCCCCGCAGGTCTGGTCACCCTTTGTCACCGCACGAAGTGATGACAGCGTTATTGACTGTGTCCTCAGAGCTGCGTCACGTCCCCATGACTGGTTTATTTCATAACCGGGGGGTTATCCCCCTTAACCCCCTTCACCTGTCTCCTCCCCCCCCCCCCGGCACTGACCTTGGTCGTGCTGCTGTGTGGCTTGCGGGATATCTGTAGGGGAGAGGATGTACCGCTTTTATAATCGGCAAGAAAGAAAAGAAGTGAAGCTTCATTTTGGAAATTCTTACATAAAGCGTTGGTAGGACTGAAGAATAACCAAGAAGGCATTTTCTCTCTTCTAGAAAGGACCTCGTTCGGGTAGAAGCCACAGTCATTGAAAAGACAGAGTCGTGGCCAAAAATCAATCTGAAATTTCAGAAAAGGAAAAACTACAGGAGGAAAAAAGGTAAGCTGGAGAAAGTGTGGCTGGGCCTGTTCCCGCTCCGCCGGCGGCCACGGGCCCCAGGGCTGGCGGGGAGGGCCGGGCGGGAGCCTCAGGTGTGGCCCGGTCACTGCAGTGAGGTAAGTGTTCCCATCGCTGCAGCCTGGCACCGCGTGTACCGCGAGACATGGATGGGCACACGCGTCCACCACAGAGAGGGGCCGATAGACTGGCGGGGGGTGGGGGGCTCTCCCGGCGCAGTATCCCCCGGCAGCGCGGCGACAGACCTGCCACTCAGCACAGAGCAGGAGCGAACCTTCAGTTGTCCTTGGGGCCCGAAGGTGCACGACACCCGGCCTGGTGCCTCTGGGCCACACACGCTTGTACACGCACACGCAGCTACGATGGAGCACGGGGCGGGGGAGGAGAGTGCCTCCAGGCGGGGAGGAGGGAGGCACCGAGCAGGCGCTCCATCCAGCTCTGCTGCCGTGTGGCCTGGTGCGGACATGCGCTTCTGTCCGATGGCCCCCCTGCAGGGGCTGGGGGTGCAGTCACAGGTTGGGGGGAGGAAGCAAAGCCCATCGTGGAAGAGGGGGAGCGGCAGGGGCTTGGCCCGGAGCCACGTTCCGTCAGGTGCAGCGCGAGGCCGAGGAGACAGGTGGGCCCTGACGGGTGGTGGCCGCCTGAGCCGTGGGGGGGGCGAGGGGTGCTGGCAGACTCGGCAGCAGCGAGTCTGAGGCATGACTTCACAGCAGAGGCCTCCCCCAGGCATGTCCCCCAGGCGGGTGCGCAGGCAGGGGCGCGTGAGGGAACAGAGGGGCCGTGGGGTGGGCTCGGCGGCCGGGGAGCCGGAAGGGGAGAGGAAGCCTCGGTCCGGGGTGCTCCGGTGCGTGCTGCAGGAGTGTTGCGGAAGGATGGGTGGGACGCGAGGGGTTAGGAAGTCAAGGGCGTCTCCTGAGTGAGGGCGGGAGACCCGGCTTTTCCCGCCCAGCCTCCTGCTGTGGATGCCGTGCTCCACGCCTCCAGGGTTGGGGGCGCTGGGGTCACACAGGGAGGAGGCCCCAGGCAGGTCTCACGCCAGCTGGCACTGCCCACGTTTTGCCCTCCCGTCCCGGGCCTGGCCTGGCCTGCCCCACTCCTTTTGACCCCCACACGTCCCTCTTTGCTCCAATCCACAGCCACCTACTAGTGCCCGCTTAACTCACAAAGTGGGAGTGGGGGGCATCTCCTGGCTGGGACGCCCAGGCTGGGGATGCCTGTCTCCTCCGGGAGCTCAGGGCCCCCACGGTCCTTGGTCACACCGTCAGGGCTGCCTGAGTGACCGTGAGGAGTCACTACAATATCCTGAAATAGTAGGATGCCCCCGCCGGCCCCCCCAGTCCAGCCAGTGGGAGCCCCTCCTCCACTCTCTGCCGCCTCCACGGCGTCCCAAGTTCAGGCAGATGGGCTGTCCGCCCCGGCCTCCGAGCCCCTGGCGCTGCGTGTCTCGGGCCCGTGGAGCGCGTGGGCAGAGGCCGGCGGGCCGCCTGGGGGGGCTTGGGGAGGCCCGCCCCCGTGCAAAGGCCAGGTAGTCCCGCAGCTCAGGACCGGCGGCGGACGTGGTCGCAGGCCGTGACCCTGTCCTCTCCCTCCCAGTCATCGTGACCCCGCAGACTGTCCTCCGGGTGAACAGCATTGACGTCGCTCCGTGTTTGTGTTGATCGTGAAGCTCCTGTTTACGGAATATAAAAATAAACTCCTGTTTTCCGGAGACCGAGTTCCCGAGTCTGACATACGCACTCCCGGTGCCTGTGACACTGCGATGGGCCGGCCCGAGCCCCACGTGGTGAGGCAGGTTTCATAAGCTCCAGCCTCCCGGAGCCGAGGAGCTGGGGTCCGGGAAGAGCCACGGCCCCGGCCTCCCAGCTGCAGCCTGAGGGCCGCCTCCTGGCTGTCCCACCCCAGCACAGGCGGCGGGCCCGCGGGCGTGGTGCAGGGGCGCAGCCGGGACCCTGGAGCCCGCGTCAAGAGAGGCACACTCAGGCTTCTGCTTGTGGGCAAGACGCGAGCAAACCCCGTCCCCGAATTTGCCTGTTTCCAGTGACGGGTTTTTAAGAAGCTGGGATCCAAACCTTCTGGGCCCAGAGTCCCTGTTCTGTCCTTTGCTTTCAGCCAGCAGGGAAGGAGGGTTGTGGTGCGGGGGGTGCCGCTCTCACCAGGGGCAGGACAGCCGGGGGCAGTGAGCGGCCAGAGGAGTTCCCAAGTGGGTCCTGAAAGCAGCTGCCTGTGCCTGTCCCAGAAGCCTTCGGGGCCGCTGTGCCGGGAGTGCGGGAGTCAGGCCAGCTAACCCGCCAGGCAAGGAGGGATGACGGGTCCTGAACCCAGAGTGGCCCCAGGACCATGGGGGGGGCGGGGCCTCAGAGGACAAGGTCCTCTGTGTCCTTCCCAGAGGCAGGGCCTTCCTCCCAAAGAACAGTTAGGGGCTTGTAAGCCACACAATAAAACCTTTTGTGGAACCATAGTGAATGGTTTCTTCTGCAAGAGTCCTGGGAAGTAGCTTGTGGGGTCAGGGAGTCACGGGGGGGGGGGG
>NW_024080730.1:1410576-1420253 GCF_003009895.1 Hyaena hyaena | reverse complement strand
CCCCCCCCCCCCCCCCGCGGCCCTCCAGGACACTCCCTCCTGTAGTACCCTCCGTGTGCGGCAGGGGGCGCAGCCCTGCAGGTCGGGGCCACACGGGGATGCTGGGCGGGACTGGGGGGGTGGTCAGCCCCAGAGCCTGGGCAGTGCTCCCTCTGCGGCCGTGCTGGGGACTTCTGAGGACTCTCGCGCGGACTGCTGCTGCCACACATCTGAGTCAGAAATCACTTCCACGTTCTTTGGAGCGTCTATGCTGAGATGCGGAGTCGATTCAGGCACTGCGGCTGGGGGGCTGCGGGCAGTGCAGCTGGGGGGTGACTGGCAGTTCTGGAGCCAGACAGACCCGTGCATGCAGTACCCGCCTCACCGGACAGCTGTGAGGACCCCGGGTGACAAGGGACCACGTGCAGTACCTAGGAGGCGGCAGCACCCCTGCTCTGGGGAGCCGGCCACGTGCCCACGGAGCGTTAATACCGCTGTTGAACGAGCAAACGTTTGCTCCTTTGGAAACCTGGACTCGGCTTGTTCACAGCAGCCGAAGTGCAGAAGGAACTCGAAAGTGTGTCAACGGGTGGGTGGGTGTGGGTGGCCCGCGCGCACTGCAACACCATTCAGCCCTAAAAATGGTGGAGCCCCGACCTGTGGCCGCAAGGCCATCCTTGGGTGCACGATGCTGAGGGGAAGCCACCAGTGACGAAAGCACATGAACTGCATGATGGCACCTGCAGGAAGTGTCTAGAACTTGCAAATCCATAGAGAAAGTAGCATAGAGGCTCCCAGGGGTGGGAGCAGCGGGGGATGGGGAGCTCTTGCTTGGTGGGTGTAGGGTTTCTGTCTGAGGTCACAGAGAAGCCTGGATGTACCTGGTGGTGATGGGTGCACAACATTGCAAATGTCATTAATGCCACGAATTGTGACTTTAAAATGGTTAAGATGGTAAATTCTATGTTATGTGGATTATACCACAATTTAAAAAACAGGAAAAAAAACTAGACTAGGTTAATGATATCACTCGACTTTAAAAAAATGGGGGGGTGCACCTTGAGGGCTCCGTCAGTTCAGCGTCCGACTTCAGCTCAGGTCATGATCTCGCCGTTTGTGGGTTCGAGCCCCGCGTCAGGCTCTGTGCTGACAGCTCGAAGCCTGGAGCTGCTTCAGATTCTGTGTCTCCCTCTCTCTCGACCCTCCCCCACTGATGCTCTGTCTGTCAAAAATTAATATAAACATTAAAATAGGTTTACAGAAAGAAGACCCACATCTGTATTTTTGCAGAGCGTGAACTTCTTACAGGCTCTTCTGGGGTGGCCGGCACGCCCCGGGCTGGCAGGCCGCTCCACCGCCCCGTCAGGTCCCCGCTGCCTCCCTGTTCCCCCGGGCCAGCCTGCTGTCCTTTCCACGGGGCCACTTGCAGCTCCAGCCGGGCCTCCAAGCACCTGCCTGCCTCGCTTCCCTTCAGCGCTGCGCCCTGCCCTGTGCGCCCACCTTGGCCTGCAGAGCCTCTCGGGGCACCCCGAGCCCTACCAGCTGGTCCCAGCACGTGCGAGAGCACAGTGGGGGTCAGGCGTTGTAAGGAGAGCATGAAAGGGGACCGCGGGAGGCAGGACAGCCCAGGGACTCGGCACAAGGGCTCCGTCTCCCTCGCCTTCATCCCTAACGTGCACGCCTGGCCGCACGGGACCTGGGTCAGTAGGTGGGACGGGGCCGCCAGGCCACCTGTGTCAGGAGGACCCTCCCCGGTCACTCTCGGCTGCCCGCCTGCTTCCTGGGGTCAGCACGCACGTATTGATTTGTCCCGGGCTTCCCGCTGGCCTTCCGCCTCGCTGGGCGGCCCCAGGATAAGGATGCGCTTCTGTTTTCCTCACTAGCCAGGCTGGTGCCCCGGGGGGTTCGCGGAAGAGGTGGGGCCCAGCGTCCACCGGAACACCTCCACAGGAGGACACGGCTCCGGAAGCATGAAAGCTGTAATCGTCCAGGAGCAGGCGGGACTTGGCGAGGTCTAAGGGTCTGCGAGGGGGGCGCCTGGGTGGCTCGGTCGGTTGAGAGTCCAGCTTCGGCTCAGATCGTGATCGCACGTTTGTGAGTTCGAGCCTCACGTTGGACTCTGTGCAGAGCCTGCTTAGGGTTTCTCTCTCAGAATAAATGGGTGAACTTTAAATATATATGTGTGTATTTATCATATATATATTAAAAAGAGTACACGTATCTTTAAAAAAAACTAAAATAAAAATAAAAAGCAGCGAGGACCACGGGGGTGCCCACAGAGCCCACCTGTTTGCATGTGGCTCCAGAAGCCAGAAGGTCAGCACCCCTCCTCCCGCATCCCCAGGCCCAGGCAGGGCCTCAGACCCCGGGGGCCACGCGGCCGCAGGAGATAGGAGTCGAGCAGCTGGAGGGCTGAGTGCCCTTTGACCCACTTCCGTGCAGTGATACAGCAGGGACCGGAGACAGACACCTGGGTCACCCAACGTCCTTGAAAGATGCCGTCCGGGCTTCTTCCTTCTTTCCTCCTGCCGAAGGCCGCCAGCACGCGCAGCACCCGCTCTCGGCCGGGCCCCGGGGTCCAGGCTCCGTGTGCAGAACAGCGCTGCAAGGTGGGGTCTCGCCCGCCCCAGGCTCCCGCCAGACTAAAGGGTCAGCAGGTTAACAGGCTGCCTCTGGGGATATGATCTCTGGGGGCAGAGCTCACAGATAAACTTTTCTTTTTAATTTAAAAGGATAATTTTATTTTTTTCTTTTAATTTTTAAGGCTTATTTATTTTTGAGACGGAGACAGAGTGGGAACGGGAGGGGCAGAGAGAGAGGAAGACACAGAATATGAAGCAGCTCCAGGATCCGAGCTGTCGGCACAGAGCCTGATGCGGGGCTCAAACTCACTAACTGTGAGATCACGACCTGAGCCAAAGTCAGATGCTTAATTGACTGAGCCACCCAGGTGCCCCTATTTCTTTTTTTTTTTCTAATGTTTTTCAATGTTTGTTTATTTTTGAGAGAGAGAGAGAGAGGGCAGGTGAGGGGCAAAGAGAGAGGGGGGGCAGAGGATCCAAAGTGGCCTATGCTGAGAGCAGACAGCCCAATGTGGGGCTCGAACTCATGAACCGTGAGATCATGACCTGAGCTGAAGTTGGACACTTAACCGACTGAGCCACCCAGGTGCCTTACCTTTCTTTTTCTTTATCTTTGTTTTCTTTTTTCTTTTTCTTTCTTTTTTTTTTTTTTTTTTTTTGAGAGACAGCAGGAGCCGGGGAGGGGCAGCGGGAGAGAGAGAGAGAGAGAGTCTCCCAAGCAGGCTCCATACCCAGCGTAGACTCCGATGAGAGGCTCAATCCCACAACCCTGGGATCATGACCCAAGCCAAAATCAAGACTGAGCCACCCATCCAGGCGCCCCACAGGAGCTTGGCGAGAGGCAGCCCGGCCCTGTCTGCAGGCAGTAAGGCGGCCCTTCTGGTCCCCGGCCAGTGGAGGGCAGGGCTGCGAAGGCCCGTGTGCACCCAACTTGGGGGGGGGGGGGGGGGGGGGTTGGCTCTGAATAATTCAAAGCAGAGGGTCTGCCAGCTACAGGCTAAACCCCGCTTCTACCACGCAGACCCCCCTGCCCTGAGCGAGCTCATGCTGTGCCCCTCAATTTTCTGTCACGGGTGGGGGGGGGCGGGGATGCGTGGTGCCCGCGTGGCTTTGCAGCCTGGGCTGTGCAGGGTAAACATCATCATTGCCGCGGGGGGGGGGGGCTGATTGGTGACGCGTGTGGCACTGTGGCATGCCTCGAAAAGCCCCTTCTCACAGGATGATACACCGTATACAAATGGCATCTCGTCTCCTGATTTGTCTCCTGATTTGCCTGCCTCTCGAGGGAACACACCCTGAGTTGTGGACCCATAAGGAATGTTTTCCTTAAGAAAACCTTCCAAGTCTCTGAAGGAGCCTAAGGGAATTTGCCCTCCTAACCGGCCTGGGGCCCAACGTGAAAGCCAAGTGTGTCTCCTCCACACACCCCCAGGCCCCTCTTGTGTCTGCTGCCCGGAACTTCTCTCCTGGAATGTTTGAACTGGAATTAAAAAAAAAAAAAAAAAAAAATCCTTGGACGATCAGAGAAGATTTTAGAAGCGTGGCTATTTCAAGGGGCAGGATCTGAGACCAGGGCTCAGTCCTCCATCACCCCAGAAAATCCCCTTCCCCCACAGCACCTTTTCCTCCCCCTAAGCCCACCTGTTTTCCCCCATGCCCTCCCCAATTATATCAGATTTCTAACGTTACTATATGAATGACTCATAGCATTAATGAGTTTTGCCATGCTCGCTCTGCAGGGGCTGCGTGGGGTTCCGTGGTGGGGTTCCTCTACCACCTCAAGACAGGTGACTCTGTTCGGAGTCCCAGGTCAGATGGGCAAACGACTTCGCCTCCCGAGGCTCGGCCAAATGGGGCCATAGTGCTCCTGGCCTCGAGGAGGCACTTGGCCTGGGCCATCAGTCTTAGGATCCGGAAGGACACAATGACCCCTTCCCTGGCCGCTCAGTACACCTTGCCCAGGACCGCACCCCTGCACCCAGTAGCCACCTGTGTGAACACCTTCTCCGCGGCGGCAGGGAGCTGTGTCCTTCTGCTTTAGTTTTTATTATTTATTCTTTTACTTCTGGTTTAAATCTTTTGTGACTGGTCTTGTTAAATCCTGCCCCACACTTTCTGTGTAATAAAGTACGCACGGTGGGATTCCGGGGCGCCTGAAGCATTGCTCTCTCTCTGCAGGTGTGGAGTCTGTGCTGTCCGGTCAATTTCTGGGATTCTTTAGGATGACCTGATGGCCGTCTGGTCGTGTCCGTGGGAGGAGACCAGCCCGGGGTCCTTCCTGCCCCCCCCGCCACCCTCCTCCCCTCTTCCACGTCCCTCTGTTTTTAAAATCTAGGCTTTCATTGTCCTTCAGGTACCGTGAGGCCACAGGCCAGGGCTGAAAGGGGGGCCATGCAGGAAAGGGGTGGGTCGGGGGCACAAGGAGACGGGCTGGGGGCTGGAGCCTCCACTGTGGTCTGTGAGGGAAGGATCAGGAGGCCAGAATGACAAGCTGAGGCCTGGCTAGTTTGGATCATGTCAGGGCCTCTGTCCCTGGCTGTCCGGGACCTGCCCTGGGCTGATCAAGGCAAAGGACCTGGTCCTGAGGGTGGGAGCCCAGTGAGACGGGTGGCAGTGAGGGCTCTGTGCCGGCTCCTTTGAAAGGCACCCTCTCAGGCTAGTTATGTGCGGTCTCTAGGAATCGCTAACCCCCGGAAGGGCTGTCCCTCCAGGGTCAGCAAGGCCCCTGATGCCAGAGCTTCAGAAATACAGAAAATAGGGGCTCCTGGGGGCTCCGTCGGTTAAGCGTCCGACTTCGGCTCAGGTCATGATCTCACAGTTCGTGGGTTCAAACCCCACGTAGGCTTCTGTGCTCACAGCTCAGAGCCTGGAGCTGCTTCGGATTCTGTGTCTCCCTCTCTCTGCCCCTCCCCTGCTCACCTGTCTCTCTCTCTCTCTCTCTCAAAAAAAAAAAAAAAAAAAAAAAAAAATATATATATATATATATATATATAGAAACCTTTAAAAAAATCTTTTAATAAGAAAAAGAAATACAGGGGCCCCTGGGTGGCTTAGTCGGTTAAGCGTCTGACTTTCGCTTGGGTCATGATCTCGCGTTCGTGGGTTCGAGCCCCGCGTCGGGCTCTGTGCTGACTGCCAGCTCAGAGCCTGGAGCCTATTTCAGAGTCTGTGACCCCCTCTCTCTCTGCCCCTCCCCTGCTCACCTGTCTCTCTTTCTCTCTCTCTCTCCTAGAAATAAATAAAACATTAAAAAATTAAAAAAAAAAAAGAAAAGAAAAAGAAATACAGAAAATAAGAAACACGGTTGACACACTCAGACCAACAAAATGTAAACTTTGGAGCCTCTGTTCCCCACACACAATTCAGAGCAAACAACCTCCTCACCAACTTGTGCAAATTTAGTACAGTCACATGTGCGACAATACGCAGCACAAGGCCAAGCTCTGCACAATGCCTTGCTGCTGGGGCAGCCCATCATATCCACGCGCACACACGCACCCACGAGCACATGCCACACACACACACACACATGCCCATATGCACGTGCACACACATGCACATGTACACACGTGTGTGCAAATGCACGCACACTCACAAACATGCCCACGTCCACACACGTGTGTACATGTACACATGCCCACTCACGCGTAACACACAAACACGAGCCCATGCACACGTGCGTGCACGCGCACACTCATGCACAAGCACACACATCCATGTACGTGCACACATGAGCACGTGCGCAAGCACACGTGCGTGCACTCACACACAAACACGTGCGCTCGTGTGCACACTCACACTTATGCATGAGCACATACGCACGCATACATGAGCACTGCACGCACACACAAGCACGTGCGCACACATGCGCAGTCACACACTTACGCATGAGCACATACTCACGCACACACGCACAGCACCCAGGAGACTCCTCCATCTCTGAGTCCACAATGAGACCCAGCATCGTGCAGGAGGCCCTTGCTGGGGACCCTGCAGTCAGCCGGGCACAGCTGAGCAGCACATCCACCCACAGAGCAGTCGGGGCGCTGCTCCGCCCACAGCAGCAGCAGAGGCAGCGCGGGGACCCCGGGGAGAAGACCCCCCAGCGGGAGGGCCAGACAGGACTCCAGGCATAAAGGACACTGACGGTGACGCCACTCAGGAAACAAACAGCACCAGCCCCAAAGCCCCGGAGGAGGAAAAGAGGGCGAACTCTCTGGAACTGTCCGAGACTGCCAGAGACCCAGAGACGCCTCGAGAAGCCGGACTGTGGAGAAGGAATCTTTCTGCGGAAAGAGGAAATAACGGGCTTTGACGCAAATGCAAACTTTGACAAGTTTCACGCTGTTTCTCTACTTCGGGGAGCATCTGAGCCGCATTCTGGGCCCCGCGTCAAACAAATTGCAGCCCGGCCGCCTTCCCTGAGCAGGGCTCCCGGTGGGGACTGCACCTGGCACACGGGGGCCCGCAGTAAACGCCTGTTGGGGAACCCGTGCCTCGGACATAAACAGGTGGAAAGGCAGCCGGCCTCTCGGGCTGCACGTTGGACTTGGGAGGCTGTGGGCAGGGCCGGTGACTGTCTCCTGAGTGTCCTCAGTTCCGCTCACAGCCACGCAGGGGAAGAGCCACCTTTAGGGACATGGTTCTCTGACGGCAGCCACACTCTGCTTCTGCTCCCAAGGGGCCCAGTCATCCTCTCGCCTCCCAGGAGCCAAGCCCAAGGCCTCTCTGGCTCCTCGGGCGGAAGCCAAAGTCCAACCTCAAGCAGCCACCCCGAGGGCACACACACAGGTCCGTCTACACCAGGACCAGCACGGAGAAGGGAGGCCGCCCAGGCAGATCGGCTGAAGGAGCCAGCGGTGGTCGTCATGGGTTGAAGTGTGTCCTTCCCAAAATCCACACGGTGAACTCCTGCCCACCGGGCACCTCGGGACACGGCCTTACTTGGAGGTGGCGTCGTTGCAGACGTGATGAGTCCAGATGAGGTCGCTCTGGACTAGGGTGGCCCTGATCCCGCGTGACTGATGTCCTTGGGGAAAAGAGGCCATGCGGACGCACACGGCGAGGACACCGTGTGACACAGCCACAGCTGAGGGGCCACCAGCAGTCGGGAGAGGCTGGGGGCAGACATGGCACCTGCGGGGAGGGCAGCACTGCCCCAGGGTGACCTCAGCCTCCGGCCTCCAGCACCGTGAGCCAACAAAGGCCCGTTGCATGAGCCCCCCCACCCCCTGGGCCTGCGGGACCTCCACCCAGCAGTCCCGGGAAACGAGGTGGTGGCCGAGACGGGCCGGGCGGTGGGGGGGGGGGCGGGGGGCAGACACCAAAGGAACATCCTTGGATCAGCGCTGCACTCTGCTGACCTCCCACGTGGCTCCCAGTGTGCGGCTCTGCCCAGCTCTTGCCATGAACTTGATCTACGTGTGCTTCATTTTCCTTCAAAGGCCAAGCCCTCTGCCCTGGGAGCTGATTCCTCCCCACCCTGGCAGCCCACACCCCTCCAGGGATCGCCCGGCGCCAGCCAGCTGGAGTCATGGATAAGCGGCCCCAGAGGCCCACCCGCCAGCCCGTCACACTCACCTCAATGCGGCCCTGACCAGACCCAGCTGCTAAGAGGTCATGTCTCGAGGAGACCTAAATTCTCCCGTGACAGACATCCTAGGGGCGGTAAGAACAGACTCTGGTCCTGACCACTGTGCCTTCCTTCTGACTCCCATCCCCACTGATTCCTTAAGCCCGCACGTGGCCGCCGACCGCAGGGGTCCCCAATGGAACCCGGTAAGTGGGCATTTGAATCTGTTATAGTGCATTCTCTGGTGATGAAAAGTCATCTTTCAGATGTAGGGACCCGAGGCCAGTGCCAGCGGGTATGCGACAGTTCAGGGGTTCCTTCAGAAAGCAGCTCAGGACCGTGGCCGGGCGCCCAGCCACGTAGTCATCCAGGAACCCGGCCGGACCGGCACCATCACGCACCCCTCCTCCTCCTCCTCCTCCAGCCAACAGCTCAGGAGCTCTGCCCTTGAACCTTCACAGCAGCGCTTGGATTGTGGCTCCTGTATCCGTTTCCTTTGGCCCCAACATGGCTGGCGAGTCGATGCCTCGGTCACTGTGAGAGCATTGGGCCCGTCTCCTGGCCTCAGGGTTCAGGTACTGACACAGGCACTCACAAGCTCCCCAAGTCTTGTTTATCTGCCAGGGAGGCTAAGCTCCTTGCAAACAAGAACAATGTAATCTCAGCTTCGGGCTCCTGGCCCAGCGCCCCGCACAGGACAAGGTGACAAGTCGTCCCCCGAGCTGGGCTGGTGGGACCCAGTCTCCACCAGCCCGCAGAGCATCCCTGCGGGGTCAGCATCCCAGCTCTGCCCTGGGAGCTGTGGGAGCTTGAATGAAGCTGCTTAAACTGTCTGTGTCTCCCTCTTTCCGTCTGCAAACTGGGCAAAATACCGTGGAGTCCTGTGAAGGGGGTGCAACAAAATATAACATGACTTCCGTGTAAATAAAAGAAAGAATGAGTGAGTGAGTGGATGAATGAATGAATCCTGGTAAAGAGAGAGTCCTGCCTGGGAAGCTGATTTCTCAGACCAGTTATGGTCAAAAAATATTTGCACACAGGTGAAACCAAATTCCTGCACAGGGTCCCGGCCACACAGGACTGGTGACTCGGACGCAGAGCTGGGACGCCCTCGGAGAGCAAGGGCTGGCACATCAGGTGCTCGTGATGCTTGTTTCTTTTCTATTTTTTTCACGTATTTATTTATTTTGAGAGAGTGAGCACGTGCACAAGTGACAGGGAGACAGAGGATCTAAGCAGCCTCCGCACTGTCAGCACAGAGCCTGACGCGGGGCTCGAAACCCTAACCGTTAGATCACGACCTGAGCCAGAATCAAGAGTCAGACACTCAACCGACCGAGCCCCCCAGGCGCCCCTGAACTAGCTGTCTTCAGACACCATGTCACTTGGGGAAAAGTTGCAGAAAAGTAGATGTTCGTCAAAACACAGAATAGCTTTGGGGCGCCTGGGTGGCTTAGTCGGTTAAGCGTCCGACTTTCGCTTGGGTCATGATCTCACGGTTCGTGGGTTCAAGCCCCGCGTCGGGCTCTGTGATGACTGCCAGC